>NC_053417.1:16142705-16412705 GCF_016859285.1 Xiphias gladius | reverse complement strand
CGAGCCACCTCCCGGAATAACATGCTGGCAGACGGAGGAACGGATAGACGACCTCCGGGCACGTACGTACTTTCTGTCACTGGATGTAAAACTACTAAAGACTACTCTTTGTGTGACTAAAAACTACCTTTTCCAAACAGTGACATGATCTTTTGTCTGTGAGTAAATCCATTCCATCTGGCAGGACACACATACTTAAAAATCACTTGTGTGATAAATGTGTAAATAATGCAATACCTAATATATATTAAGCACTCAGTGACAAATTTATTGGGTACACATAGCTAATATTACACATACACAAAATTAAAATTATTATTATAAATTAATGCAGTCTAATACAACAGGCTTGCAATAAAACCTGCCTTCATGAAGGTGATAATATTCAGTTTTTGTTGCAACTGTTTTAGAGAGGTGTTAATTCAACGTCATTGTCATTTTGAAGTCTGCGGTTTGTGTTGCTGTTGAATTATATTGCCTTATAGTGGTAGGTGTCGACCCCATTTATTTCAATGAGGATGGTCTAAATAACATAAACAGTTGTCTGTGTAATGCGGTTCAACAGCACCGCTAACTATATCCTCCACAATGATCATTCAAACATTTTAAAAACATATTAAAATTTTTATAGATCTTCCCCAAATTTCACAGTGTTTTTGTTTGAATTATCTCATCATAGGGGCTCATTGAGGGCAGTAACCAGTAAAACAGGTCAGGGGTGCCTGAAACACATGTAAATAAAACTGCCAAATGTAACATAAAGTCTCTGTAGCAATTTTGTGCTATTTTGTTTATGTATTTACTTCGTTATTCATTATTTTTTTTTTATTATTATGCATTTGTTCTTGCGTTCCCAGCTATATCAGCTAGTTTTAACTCTTCCTTGTCTTCAGGACGTGTCCCTCCCTATTTCAAACATGCTACTATCCAGACCATATTGAAGAAAACTAACTTAGATCCTGCTTTGCCCATTAACTATAGGCCTATATTGAAACCCCCATTTTTGTTGAATATCCTGGAAAAGATAATGGAAAATCAACTCACTTCTGCGCTGAAGAGAAAAAATATTTTTGATAAGTTTCAGTCTGGGTTTCAGAAAGAGCACTCCGCTGAAACTGCTCTCCTGAGGATTTCAAATGATTTTTTAATATCCTGATACATTTTAACTGCTGTCTGTCCCGCGCACCCACCTAAATACCCATGGAGATAGAGGTTTGGCGGCTGTGGCACCTAAATTATGGAATGCTTTACCTGCAACCCTACGGTCTGCTGATTCTGTGGCTTCTTTTAAAAAGCAGCTGAAGACATACCTGTTTAGACAGGCCTTTGAGTACCTGTTATACACTGGGTAAATTTTCTTTTACATTTTTACTGTCTATTTTCTATTGTGTATCGTACATTTTATTGCGTATTGTGAGTTTCAGTCTTGCACTTTTATCATGTGTTTTGTGAGGTCACCCCATCATCAATGCTTTCTTTTCTTTTATTTTTTTCTTCCTACTCTGTAAAGCACTTGTTGACTATTGCCTATGAAAAGGGCTATATAAAAAATTTAACCTTTTTTACTTTTACATATATCACAAACTAATTATCTGTTTTGTCTACCTGATGATAAGTTTTTTCCCTTCCCCTAATTTGCAGAGCTAGTAGGTGGAACAGGAACTCCTTATGAAGGTGGACTCTTCTCTTTGGAGATCAAGGTCCCAGAAAGGTAAATTTTCTACGAGGTTTAACATTGATGAAGGAGTTTTCTCTACCATTAACCAGTTACAAGTCATTACTGCACTACTGTTAGATTTATCTGCTGTTTTCCTCTCGTAGGTACCCATTTGAGCCTCCCAAAATGCGATTCTTGACTCCCATTTACCATCCAAACATTGACAATTCAGGACGTATCTGCCATGATGCTCTCAAACTCCCGCCAAAGGTTGTTAAATATTTCAAGCACAAAACAAACTACTTTTCACCTGCATTATCTGGTTTGTCTGCTGTCAAAAAATGTGGATATAAACCAGCTTACATGTGTTTAATACATAGATTTAATGTTTGCTGCTCTTTATTTTATTCAGGGTGCCTGGAAGCCATCCCTAAACATCTCCACAGTCCTCTCCTCTATTCAGCTGCTCATGGCTGAGCCCAATCCAGATGACCCACTCATGGCTGATATAGTGAGTCACAAGTAGTCTTGTATCCACACATATCATACTATCTGTTAGAGCATAACTTTGATACATGATCACATTGTGGTGGTTTAATTTGTTTTTGTCAAAAGTGTGATACCATATGGATATGTGACAATAGAGCTTTATCAAAAACATTAGAATAGCTGAGAACTAAATAATACTATGTTTAGAATTTGTACCTGGAAAATAATTGAACACTCTTTTCAGTATGCCTTTTTTTATCAAAAGCCAGGGTTTTTTTTAAATTCTAGAATAACTTGTTTAGATATCAGTCTGAAACACCTTTAGACTTTGTCAACAAAAAAAAAATTCAGCCTCTTGCAGTATAAAAATTGCAGTAGAGAGCATTTCAGTTGTACAGTGAACGATTGTGTAACCTCATACCTGTAAAGAGACGCTCACATTTTTCGAATGCAGTCATCAGAGTTCAAATACAACAAACAACTATTCATGGAGAAGGCCAGGAAGTGGACACAAGAACATGCTGTTCAGAAAAACACGGTAAGTCACTCTGGTCTGTAGGTGATGCAGTTTTCTTCTTGAAGCTTTTTAATTTAATTTTGTAATGTCCCGTCAGATAGCATGCATTATTCTTAGTGGGTTGTATGATTATTGACATTTTCTTCACAGCAACGTAGTTATTGTATAAGTTGTGTGTAGTGGCTCATTTTATCCACAAGGTGGTGCCGTGCTCGCTTGATATAATATGTACTAATTTATTTCACCTGCAACAAAGTGATGCAACCTGTTTGATTGATTTTCATGTATATATTGTATATTTATATTTAAATGACCTCCGTATTTAATACTTCTCATTATTTTAAATGTGTGAGAAGCATACATGGGCATTGCTGTCATTGTCTTAAATAGTTTGTATCTGGCTTTGTTCAGGGAGTCGTGAAGGGCAATAAAGAAAACACTCCGGATCGGAACACATCATCACGCAAAAGAGAGGCTCTCAGTGCACAGCAGGAGGTGGAGGAGCCAGCAAAGAAAACTTGTGCGTAGTTTCCACCTCACTTGGTAGAGCCACAGGCCCCGCTTCCTCAGAGCCATCACGTCTCATACATGTCCTACTGCTAAAGAGTGAATTAAATTTTTCATTTAGTGCTAATACCTACTTCCTTTTCTTGTGTATGCATTCCTTTTCTTAATTCAGAAATATCTACAGATTTATAATTAAATGTTTATGTTTGTGTTTTGATATTAAAGTTTATTTGAACACTAATTGATCATTTAACTTTCTTAATATATTACACACAAGACCATGACTTCTTGTGTAATGTGGAGGTGTGTTTCAGAATAGTTGCATAAGCAAAGTTGTTCATGTATATACAGTATGAAGATAATTTTATTCAAACATGTTTATCAGTTGTTTACAAAGTATGTACATAAATAGCAAGACAAGTTTGTTTTTTTTACAAACTAAGGATTTATTTCTTAACATATAAAATTATATATTTGCTGTTTAGCATATAAAAAGGGAGACAAACATCATAAGGCTGTAGTGAGTCAATATCATGCTAGTTCAGAGGTAGTTACATTGTATGTACATATTGCTAGCCTACTCTAATGTCTGTGGAAAGATAGCTACATCCCATTCAGTCTGTATGACTGCTTGCCTCCTGTTGGGCAGAGTTGCATATTTGAGATAAAATCATGTAAACTATGTAAAACTGTGTGTGCGATCCACCTCCTGTTGCATTTTGCTGCCACATAAAGAATATAATTTTTATAACTGTTATTACAATGCTGCTGAGAAGTATATCTGACATTTAACATTTCTGTGAGCGAAAAATGTTAGCTTACTCTGGTAAAATGTCCTAGTGTGTTTGATGATGAATCCCTTTATTTGAAACAGACCTTAGCAATAGGATAGAACTTATATTTTTAAAAAGACAAATAAGATAATTCCACTTAAAATATAACCAAACAATCTGTAACGTAAGTTGAGTGTCTCATGATCACATTTCAGTATAAACATTTACACATAAAATTCTGCTGGTTCTACCTAAATTCCTCCTGGCTAAACCTTTGATTTGTCTGATGCTTAGATTTTCCATGTGGTTAACAGCTTTTATTTGAGTTTTCTCTGTGTCATGTGAGTCCATGACTGACGCACTCCACTGAGAAGTGTCTGGAACAGTCATGCTGTATTGTGGTGTTTCCTTTTAATAGTCCTTATTGTGAAGGGAACTTTTAGTTGCACTCTCCATTTTCAGAGGCACTTTGTTGTGTTCTCACAGACTTCTCTAGAGTACTCTAAAGTCTCTGTGTGGACTCATTCTGAGGTGCTTGAGGATAAATAACCCAGAGCTGGTCTTGCTGCTGCTGTTCAATTATTGTCCATAGTGTCCAGCTATTTAGGCAGCTAGCTTGGAGGCTCATGGATGATAGGTGAGAGAGGGAGTCGTGGTAGAGTGATACATAGGGCAAGTGTTATGAATCACATCTTGATCGAAACTCCTCGGACATTCATTGTCGTTTAGGCTTTCTCTTTCTGTCGCTCTGTCTCTATCTCTGGAAGCAAGAGTGGGTATCTGGCAAGGGATGAGAGGAACAGAGGAAGTAGTGGAGCAGTGGGAAAATCGGATTGGATCCAGTCGGGGTTGGAGAGAGGACCCCCCGCCGTACAGAGCATCTGTATCAGCAAGTGACGCCTGTGTTGACGAATCGGAGCAGGAGCTCTTCTCTGTCTCCACAGAAACCAGCGAGTCCAGGGTGCGGTCCCGGCGCAGCTGTGGATGTGCTTTGGGGCGAGGCCAGAAGGAAAACTGGGAGTGGTCTCGTGTGAAGAGTAGGAAGAGGAGGGGGTTGAGGCAGGCAGGCAGGGGCTGGAGAAGCAGGAGGACTGATTTTAGTACCTCCTCCCCCAGAGAGAGTAGACCCAAGAGGGAACAGAGGGAGAGGAAAGCTACTGGTACATAGAGGAGGCCATTGGTGAATATCAGCCAGGCAACATGTTTGATCATGGCACAGTCCCACAAGCCCTCACACTCCCCCCTAAGTAACTCCCAGTAAAGGCGGATGTATGAACCTGTGACTATAAGCAAGCAGAGGGTGTTCATCATAATGAGCGTCAAAGGGAAGCCCAGGGAGGATGCCAGCCGAGAGGATGGGGGTGGTAGGGGTGAAGGAAGGCAGAGAGGTGAGGACCCATATTCCCCAACTCCAACCAGTGGGAGAGAGGCCAAGGTAAGGGATAGAGTGAGGCAGAATAGCGCACATGTGCGTACACTTCCAAGGGATGGGGACTTTCCATAGGTGCGGGCACATGTCACACTCAAGCCACACTGTACAGCTGCAAGAGTCAGCAGCAACACACTAGCCTCAGATGCAAACACCCAGACCCATCCTGTCGCCTGACAACCAGGACCCCCCTCCCAGCGCGCACCATGGTGGCCAAACTCTCCCAGGGTAAAAGCATCCACAAGGGCCAGGGTGCATGTACACACACCTGTCAGCAGATTAGAAGCACCCATGCAGGCCACAGTGAAGCGGAGTGGCGACAGGTAGCCGGGTGAACCGAAGAGGGACAGGAGCAACAGGGAGTTCCCCAGCAGAGACACCAGGGAGATGGACCACAAGCCCACACGAACCAGCCAGCTGCCCAACAAAGAGTCACAGGGACGGAAGGGACCTGCAAACATACAAATAATCATCTGTAGATAAACAAACTTTGAATGGTTCCTTATAGCTATTTTGACAAAAAAATCTGCAAGCCAGTTGATAACAGCTTGATCCCATCATTGAAGGTGTAATTTGAGTTACCTGGCGTGGGTGTGCATTGGACACTGGTCTGTAGTTTGGATTCCTCTATTTCCAGTTGGAACTCCTCAAGGTCAGGGTCATCTGGAATAAAACATTGTTACTGTCAAAAATCTGATTGTTTTAGCTTTTGTGAGGTTCTCTGCAAGCTTATTCTGTCTATGTATACACAGTATATACATGTTAGATTGTGTGTGGCACTGGCTGTAGGGGGTTGGTGTAATAAGGGAGGTCATGTAACATTCTTTTGCACTGACAGAGAAAAATATTTCTAGAAGATAACTGGCACTTGCATGATATTTGATTATCATGACTGTTTTTCTAACAATTAAAGGTGAACAAATTTTAATCAGTGATATGCTATGGTTTAATCATCTTTTGTTATTGTTACTTTTTGGTTCAGCCAGCAATTGTTTATTCTCAGCTTTAATGGTGTAGGTTTAATGGTTTTAATTTCAGCATAATTTTACTTTATTGGTGTTTATATTTTATTCCTGCCACAGGAATGCATGGACGGGTCAACACTCACGTGTAAGAGTCTGTCAGCTGCCAGGAAGCTGTGGTTTCAGTGAGGCTCTGACATGTTTCAACCCAGCTTATGTCAATAATTCAGCAGTGAGCAGAGACATATGGGGCTCAGATTTTCATCTATTACTTTACCCCTGGTCGTGGGTGTGTGCCATGTGTGTTTTATACTGCATATGCAATATGCTCGCACAGATATTGTAAGTGTGTGCTTTCTCACAGTGTGTGTCAGCATGGATGGGGTACATGGCCACAGTTCTCTTGTGCAGGTCCTCATCAGTGTTGCTTTGCTCTGCGTCCCACTGACTGGCTTGCTTGTAGCTATCACAGGAACCATATACGCAGCACTGGTAGGCATAAGGCATCTCTATCACCCTGTAACAAACAGGTGGAAACAGTATTGACAATAGACCAGGGAAAACAGTGCCACAACAGATGGTGTAAAACAAATGTACAAAGAAGGTGTAACAAAGCCTTAAGACTTGGGTGATATTTCTATTAATGTGACGTTGAGCATAACTGTTGTAGCTCTTAGACACATCTTGGACTGTTTCAAAGCAACTTCAAGTGCTTATGAATCTGTCTCTATAGCACTTAGAGGATAGGTTTACAGTTTTTAAAAATCCGTGAACCTATCCAATGTCTTAAAACAATAGTCAAGTGCCAATATGTACATTGAAACAGTTTTTACAAACTGCAATCATTCCTCTTGTTTATACTGGCCATTGAAAGATTCTTTCTTAATGTGCAGCGTATGTAATTGACAGCAGACAAAATCCGCAGGCCTAGTGCTGCGTAACAGACCGTAACATTGGAAGCTACCCTCTTGATGTGATTACATCAGATTGGTGAAGCCTCATATTAGCTTTAGAGAAACTGCACAAAACGAGCACTGATTTGGTCTCCCAACACTTACATTGGAAGCACATTAGGATATGGATATCATGCAAATGGCCCTTGCAAACAGAAGTAATGATTACAGCAAGAATATTTTTTTTAAATGTACATATGGGCATGGGAGTATTGTTTTCAGACAGACCTGAAAATAGAGGAAACTATTCTTCAAGTACATGTGGAAAATCAAGCAAAATTACCCATTATCTGTAGGGAAAATGTAGCAGAAACATTTACTTTTTCTTAAGTCTGGATCAACTGTGTTTGGCTTGGATGGTTGTACACAAATATTTGCTGTACATACAGTTTTTTAATGCATCTCTGCCAGGAATTGCAGGAGTTTGATGTTTTACAGTAATGCTGACATTGCCACCTGATCACCTGCTATCTCCTACATCTTTGAAACTAACTCTCCAATTTTACAACACTGCACCTTTGCAGGCCTTCAGGGATCTTTGTAGCAAGAAATAACTTGCTGCCGACCAATGCCTCCTCATTGTTAAAGTTCAGTTCGGGAATGGCTTGCAGGGATATACTGTAATTAGTCAATTGTCAACCTTGGCTGCTTTTGGTAAATTGAGGCTATTAATAGAAACTTGTGAGAAGAAGGATAATTGAAGGGATGGGAAGGGATCCATTGTTCCTTACAGCCACAGGACACACACCTGGGTAAGTTATCATCTTAAAGCAATTTCTGGTGAGTGAGAAACCAAAATGCAAAGTTCATGTTCGGGAGTACACTGAATAAGAAAGAATAAGGGATGCGTGATAGTGTGTGATTGTGTTACCTCATACGGGGAAAGTGATCAGGACTGAATGCCTCGTATAAATCTGTGTTGCCCCTCAGCTTGAGATGGGTGAGGCCCACCAAACCTGCAACAGGGACTGAGGTGAGACGGTTCTCAGTCAAGTCCCTAAGAAGAATATAGAAAGAAATTCAGAAAGAAACAGAAAGGGGTTGGTGTCGGATTAGGCCAAGCCAGTGTTTACAGATGTGTTTTCATTTCAGATATAGCAGAGGGTCATCTTTGGTAACAAAAACGCCTTGTCTGTTAGATATTTTAAATTGTTAGACCATGCTCGCTATCAGACTCCTTCCACATAACACTTCCTGATGTAGTGTATCTGCTTGCTTAGCTGGGCATACTTCAACCAGTAAAAGCAGTTTGTATTGTCGTGACCTGAAATGAGTCTCCTGGCCACACAGAAGGGTTTTTTTAAACAATAAATGCATATCAGTAGACTCAGCCAAAGACAACCGATTTTCTGTGGCACACACAGTTACGTATGGAGTGTTTGTGTAAGACCAAGGCTCTGACATACAATTAAACTTTAATTAAAGATACACAAATTCGGCATGTCTTTTAGGGGATAAGAGCAACACTGCTGAGGGACCAGATGAAAGGGAGAAGAGACTTAGTGACTGCCATGTATCTTTGTTTACTCACAGTTTGATCAAAGAGTGAAGCGTGGCAAAGGCATCCGGGTGAATCCGCTCGATCATATTCCAGCTCAAGTCACTAGCAAAAAAAAAGCAACTGAACTGAAATGGACTGAAAGGAATTGACATTACACATTGAATGTTGTATCTCGATCACCACTAGATGACAGTAATGGGTCATAAGTGTACATAGTTTTCTCTTGACCAATACTTCCCAACCTTTTTGGCTTATGACCCTTTAATATAAATCAGGGTCTACTTGAGGCCCCTGATCACGCAATAGTGACTTTCCCTCTGCCGACTGTTTCATATTGATGCTTTTTCTGAGCCTGAAATAAACCTGAAAAGGTAAGACTATGTAGTAATATACATGAAAACATTTTGTGTAGCAGAACTATGATTTGTGTTTCTTCTCTCCTATTGTGTTAATCATCTGATAAAACCTGCTGACTCCCATGCTGGGAACCACTGATCTAGGCGATGCATTTCCAAGAAAATAATTCATGACAAGTTGGAGAAATTGTACAATAACAACCAGAGTTGACTTACAGGGCTCTTAGAGAGGCAAGCTGCTGGAATGTGTTTGACTCTATCCTCCTGATTTGGTTATGCTGTAGCCCTCTGTTGAGAAAAAAACATAGACATACATCAGTAAAATATAAAATGTGGAGGGAAACAGATAAAAATATTGATTTTTTTTTTTTGCATATGTGTGTGTGGTTCTGTCAGGGATTGAACTACTCACATCTCTTGCAGTGCAGAGCAGTGGTAAAAACTGGGCAGATCCTCTATCTGGTTGTAAGACAGCTCCCTACAACAGTACACAAAGCAAACACACACACACAAAGCACACTTAAACACAGTGACCAGCTGTGGATTTATAGCGTGGGAAATTATGGGGATGACAGGATTATTTGGGTGAACAGTCGGTTCTGTAAGCAAGGCGATATAGCAGGACAATTATTTTTTTGGGGGGGTGATTGGATTTCATAGTGGCTGTATGAATGATTGCTCTCCATAGTTGGGTTATGTGTATCAGTTTTGTACCTCTCATTACCCCCCCATTGTGTGTATGTACTCACAGTACTCTGAGGCGAGGCAGCTGCTCACATAGATCCAGAGGGAGAGCTGAGAGACCAGCGCGAGTCAGCGTCCTATAGAGAAAAAGAGAATCCTCTGATCATTGTTGAAGTGCAAGCAAGCGAAAGGATCCCCCAGTTCTGTGAGTCTAACTTGGTCAGACAGGGAGCTGTAAAGGTTCGCTAAACCTGTCACTGGCTGGCATAACTAGCCTACCCCTCCCTATCCCTTTTCGGAGTCTCCTCTTCTTTCCCTGTCTCTCCTAGAATCATCAAACACGCGTTTTCTCTTTTTTCTTCTCTTGGCTTTCTGTGTATGTTTCTCCCCTTCTTCTTATCTCTCTTCACTCTTTTTCTCTCGTGTACATGGACTCTGGGGTTTGTATCTCTGCCCCCAACCTGAGTGTCTTCTCGCGTTCTTTGTTGTATATGTTGAAGCCTTACACAATAAAATAATATTATGCATGTGTGTGGTGCTGGTGGTGTGTGTAGGGGGGATAAAGGAGACACTCACAGAATTTCCAGGCTGGTGGTTCCTTTCAGATCGGGAAACTCTTGAATCTGGGTTGCTCCATTAAGGGAACTGCAGTGAAACGGGGAGAAAAACTATCAGAAAACTCCCTCTTTTTTTTCCTCTCTCTCTCCCTTGCTCTCTTACTCACACACATTCGTGTGCGCACAGACCTTGTCTAACAGCTCATTTCAGCCATCAAACTTTTCCTCCAATATCAACACAGGCTGTTTTGGCTGTCTCACTAGACATCATAAGTCACACCATTCAACATGTTCTTACAACACACTCTCTCTTACCACATCAGTACACAGCACAGCAATACGCTAACACAACATCATTCAGTAGGCCATTACACATGTCCACTCAACTCTCACTGCAAGGGACAGAGGATGATTTAAACAGTGTTTGGGCTAACTCACTGGAATGGTTTCTACTGACCGCATACTTACAGTGTGTGCAATTTAGGTAAGAACTGGAAAGCAGATTTTCCCACAAACTGGATGGGGTTCTCATAGAAATGACTGCAAGAGAGAGAGCAAAATAGTTTTGGACATTTTCCGATTATTTTGTTTTTGAGAATGAGTTGTGCTGTACGTAATTTTGACATGAAATAGCAATTTTGTGTTTATCTAATATGCGCTCATTGCAGCGTTAAGAATAAGCAAGAAGCTCACATGGTTTGGAGCTGAGGGTTTCCAACGAAGGCCCTCTCAGGGATGGCTTTGATATTGTTGTTATGGAAGCCCCTGCAAATATAAAAAAAATACTATTAGTCAGACAGTCTGTCAATATGTTTCTGAGTGTGTGAGTGTGTGTGTGTGCGCTTGCATGCGTGCGTGCGTGCGTGCTTGAGCGACAGAGTGTGTTTGTGAGTGAGAGTAAAGTCATATGTCCTCATGTTGCACCTGCCATTGCACAGCTGAAAAACATTTTTGGATACATGAGATGTAAACTTGACACATACGCTCTATCTGTGACACATATGCACGCTACAGACCATCTGCTGAAGCTGAGGGAAAATATGGTTTGTGCGTATGTGATTGTGCGTCTGTGTGTATGTGCAGGCAAGCGGGAGCGTGGGTGTGTAGCAAGCACCTGCTTAGGGCGAGAGAGATTGTATCCGAGTGCCACATTAAAATCACTTAACGGGATTACTTGGGATAACGCAACCATGATAGTCATGTCGGGCAGGTGTGTTTCCGTGTATGTGCGTGCGTGTGTGTACTTACAGTTCCTGAAGCTTACTCAGTGTCCTGATGGCCAAAGGGAACTCCTGCAGATCATTGTAGTTCAAATCCCTGAGAGAGAAACAGAAAGAAAAACAGTCATTGTTAAATATATTGAAAAATTAAATCCAAGGCATGATGGAGGTTTTTTTTCATCCCTGCAAAGGAAATCATAATTCATCCATATGTGATATTCTGTGTGTGAGAGAGTGTGATTGCATACGTATGCGTAGCCATTTCCTCTCCACTCTGAGAGGCTGACAGCTGTAGAGTGTGAAGTTTAGATGTGACCCTTGACCTTTGCTGCTCTGACCTGATTATTTAGGTCTGTCTTTGATTAGTTTCCCAGGAAACACTGTATCAAAACAACAATTGTGATAGTATTTTGTGTCTGTACGTAAGTATATACTGTAGATGTGCTTGTGTCCATCAGAGAAGTGGGTGCTGTGCATGTTTGTGCTTATATACAAGTTTGTTTGCCCTATAAAGACATATGTCTGGGCATGTGTGTATGTATGAGTTTGAAGATTCTCAGCCATCCAGGTCAAAGGATATCTAAAAGTACTAAGTCATACTCAACTGGATATGTTTTTATTCTTCTAAAGTAGCAAACATGCCTTTGATGATGTGCTGATAGGTAAGTGTGTTTTTCAGTGGATGTTGTGAAAAGTTAGTCTGTCTGGGTCTGTTTTGACTTGTTTGCGTAGGCCGTTGCGTTTTCCTGCAGTCCTCTGGACAGCTCTTGTAGTAATGATTTTATAATACACACTAGGGGTTGGGGGCAGTGCTGGTGATGCAGATGGTCTCTCGTATTTCTCATAAGCGAGGCCGCTGTGAGAGATTAACCCCTCATACCAGCGCAATCCCCACGTCAATGACACCTGTCGTCTTATCCTGCTAAATCATCTGTCTTTCCCGACCACTGACGGCCCAAACACTTTAACACACACTATTCTGGTCTACGAGGCTCCATCCTTCTTCTAATTCTCCAGTTTCCCTTCATCCCCTTAACCATGGCTTCTCTGACTTACACCCTGTTCCCTCACATTTCCCAGCATGGATAATGGCTTTTCAGTTTAGTGTTAAGCTGGCTTTACGCTTATGAGTGCAGAGGCAGGAGAACTTGCTTATCTGCACACATATGCATGTGCCCACACACACGCTCATAAACAGCAACGCATAGTTTTCTTACACTTCAACAGGTTGTTAAGCAGCATGCCAGAAACTGTTTTCATCAGACCACCATGAATTTTGCAGGAGACACCATTGCACTGTCTCAATTTCTCTCACTTTCTTTCACCACCTCTTTCATAAGACTGTGTCAGTTTTCTGCGGTTCCCACATTGGTGTGTGGTTAGGATCTAGTTATCAAAGCTACGGCACGTACACTCAAACAACTCTCCTGTAGCCACACTGAGCCATATTTGACCTTCAACGCTGCTTAGCAATTACTTTTACAAAACACACAGGAATCTGCTGATGTTACTTCAAGGTAATCAAGGTCGAACTTTTCATCTTCACATTCCTGCTGTTCATTTGTTGGTTGTGGTTTTGAGAAACGTTCAAGCACCTGCTGAAATTACCAGGACATTAATCATTATGACTTTAAAATTTAGCGCTACACTTCATTATTCTTTGGCACACTTGATACATATGATTTATAAAAACGCATTAATTTCAGGTGTTCCAAGTAACACCAAACACTTTCACAGACAAAAAGAAGCAGGGCTGTAGTCAGACACACAATCTGAATAAATTGATGGCTCTTGGTTCTATTACCTTTTTGAGGTTTTTTTCAGGGAGTTCTTCATATGTTTTAGGGTTATTCTAAGGCTATGTGATTGCTGTAAACACTACCATACCGAAAGAATGTTGAAACTTCTGATACTTTGTCATCACAAAGCCTGTGTTTGTGTTTGGAGAAACAGAGGAGCTACTCATTTGAGCTTATGAAATGAAATAATTTGGTGGGCGTATGCATGTAGGTTTGTGTGTGTGTGTGTGTGTGTGTGTGTGTGTGTGTGTGTGTGTGTGTGTGTGTGTTTGTGTGTGTGTGTGTGTGTGTGTGTGTGTGTGTGTGTGTGTGTGTGTGTGTGTGTGTGTGTGTGTGTGTGTGTGTGTGTGTGTGTGTTTGTGTATGTCTAAGACTGTGAAAGTGTCTTACATGTAATTTGTAACAGTAATCACTGTCCAAAAAGCATGTGTGCATGCATGTGAGAGTCTTTGAGTATGTGTATGTGTATGTGTGTGTGAGATACCCACAGTGTTTCCAGACTGTGTAAACCTTCAAAACATCTCGCGCCCATGCTCTGGATCTGGTTGTTATGGAGATGTCTGGAAGAAGGCCACAAATATTATTCAACAAATCAGAAATTATTTTCTGAAAAACGTTTCCACACTGCAATCACCACCACCCTGTTCTAAGTCAGCGGAACAAAAATTTCTCTGGCAAGTTGAGAAACCCAGACTCAGGAGAGTTGTAAGTAAACAAATCAAGACGTCACTTACAGTACGACAAGGGCGGAGAGGTTGTTGAATGCATAGTCTGGGATGTGTGTGATCTGGTTGAGGGCCAGCGTCATGGCCTGCAGGGAGGGCAGAGAGTCCAGGGCCGTCACTGGGATCTCCGTTAGGGAGTTGTCATCCAACCACAGGTGTCTTAGAGACCGAACCCCACCAAAGGTCCCAGTCGGAACCTCAGACAACAGGTTAGCATCAAGACGCCTGCAGCGTGAGAGGAACTGAGCTTAGCGAGATAATCACCAAGTCTAACTACAGTATGTTTGCATATGTGCATGTGTATCCCAGCATGTGCGTGTATTAGTGGTTGTGTGTCACGGCATTTAAATGCTTTGGCTTACAGGAAGGTTATTATACGAATTACACATCCTTTATTCTCCTTCTTTCATCTTTGCAGCAGCTTCTTAGAAGTGTCTCATTATGATTTATTCCCATGCTAAAGAAGCCATTTCTAGCTTCACTAGCACAGACATGTATGATATGTAAGATGGGAAAAACACAGACACAATTGTGTAGGAATGATTTTCGCTCTTTCGCTCTTTCCATTGGAGTCTCACTGTCGCCATCAGTCCCTGATGTTTCCACCACTCAGGCACAACACAATTCCTTTCAGCTGATGAATTTATTATACTGGACACACATGCTCTCACACATGCACTTTCATCTCTTCACCCGTACAAAACCTAACAGGCCTTTGTCCCCTCTCTCACTCGGTGTCCTCGCCCCACAGGCAATGAGTGTGGACTGTGACACACAATCCACGTAAATGCGCACATGCATACACACTGTCCATAGTGATGAATTATCCCCTCAGGGCAAAGTTGACAAGCTGAGACGACTTCCTCCTGCTATTCTTCTTCTTTGGCCCTTCACACTCATTCATTAATCTCCTTTTCCTCCCTCTGGCCCCTCTCACACTCACATTTTGTTTCTTACATCTTCATTGATGCACTCCCAGTCGCTGCATACCCCTTTGCGTCTCACTCCTTAACTCTTGTTCGTCTTTCAAACATCCTCCCTTATCAATCTTCCGCCGAGGTTCTTTGATTCTCGCGCTACAGCTCTTCCTCACCCCTCAGAGGCTTCACCAAACAAACAGCATCATCAAAGTGAAATCTGAACTTGAACTCTGAACTCTTTTCCATCAGGAGAGGCAACTGTATACATAGGCAGATGCTCACACACAGGCACCCCCCCCAGCATATATGTAAATACACATGAATGGGTGTATGCACACACACAAACAGCTTCAAGAAATTTTCATCCTCTCAACTCCCTGAGCGGACAGTTTTTTCAGTGCTAAACATTGTCCTGGTGCATCCTGTACGCTCCAACTGTGGACATTGTCCCTGACCCAAATCACAGGATGAAAGCTACTTTCTGGTTTGTTCTTCAGGGCAAAATAATAATTGCTCCTTTGGGTGGACCTGCCAGGTCTCTAGAAGGTCCAGACAGAACCAGCAATGTTTCACAGAAGCCAATAAAGCAGCAACTATTTCCTGTCCATCACATCAAAGTCTGTGGAACGATTACAGGAGAGAAAAATATGGACACAATGAGAAAGTTCTCTTAAATGATCCAGGAGATCTGTGGACCTGCCTCCACTAGTTTATTTCTGCTGATGGCCAAAATTTTCTACAACTTGGAACTTGGAGCAGCATGTTTTAGTACATCAATTTAAACCTATAAAAACAGGGGGATGTTGATTTAATGCGGCTTGTGGAACTCATCAGTGGTGATTACGTTGCTTAACCTTTGGGTTGGGACCCAAAACACGTCTGTCTGCTTATGATGGCACCGAACTGAACAACAGCACTTGCACTGTGTGTTGAAATTAGCTTGTTCCAAATGGAGAGACAAATGTCTTGACTCAGTTTCGGTTCTCTGCTGACAAAAGGATTCTTGTCCAAGACTTAGTCATGATTTATTCTGGATGAAAGCATGCTTTATATATTTATACCAATTTAAAACCCTCGTGTTGACTCAGATATTTTCTCTCCTTCTTTTTACCTGCTGTGTTTTATGTCAGTGAGAGGCGCCGACAAGCTTCACTCTCCAAAGCCTTTCCAGTAATCTCTCTCTGCTGGGCTTATCATTACTGTAATGACAAGGCGCATCTCTATACACTGGCTCTGTGTGTGTGTACTGTGTGTGTGTTTCATTACTTGACATGACATCTATCTAAAGATATAAGAGAAGACCACACACACATTTGTGCACGCGCGCACACACACACACACACACACACACACACACGCACACATACACACACACATGCATACAGTATGGTGAAGACAGACAGAGGCACTATCATGACAGAAAATGATTAAGTCAGACATACGCACACTCACGTAAGGACTCCCTGAGCTATAGTGCCTGCTTGTGAGTACAATATGTGTGTACAGATGTGTGAGTGTGTGTCCAGGCTCGGTGACTGTATTAAGGCAAAGCAGGCCTGCTTTATACCAGACGGCGAACGTTGTAGGTGGTAGAGGAGTTACATGTGCACACCCCTCCTATGTTACAACTCCATCATTGTGAGTGTGTCTGTGTGATGAAAGAAATGGCTTTATGGATATTTACAAAGAATTATTAATTTGGAAAGCAGGGATGTGGAGTACGTGTGCGGTACAAAGCTGGGAGAGACGGTTAGGGGTGAAGAATTACAGATGAGGTGGTCCACATGAACCTGGCCAAACATGCACACTGACACACATACAGACACACATACAAATGTACACTGACCCCACAGATGAGACAATTAAGCCACCAAACACTCCTATTAGCCGGGGGGCTAGCAGTGTGGGTGGTGGGAGAAGAAGAGTGGAGAGGAGCGGAGGAGGAAGAGAGAGGGAATTGATGGAAAATGGGGTTGTTTCACAGCTCATTGGAGATGCTCTCCCTGGCCTGCAGTGTCTGCTGTTTCCCTCATGGCTTCCAGATGCTACCATGACCTGCACTGATACAGTCAGGCTGTGACTCCTGCCATCAGGCAGTACAGCACTGAATGCAGAACCACTGCAGCCAGCGTCGGGGTATGGTCTGTAATATGTCAGTGGTACTCTATACCTGCATTGTGGTTAGAGCTGAGATGTGTGAGTGGGTGGCCAGGGGGATGTTTCATTCCCTGCTGGATGAGGTTAGAGTAGCATGGTTAGTGTGTGTGTGTGTGTGTGTGTGTGTGTGTGTGTGTGTGTGTGTGTAAGAGAGAGAGACTCACAAGGACAGTAGGTTGGGTAGGTCCCATGGAGCATCATCAGGAAGTCTCTCCAGCTGGTTGTTTTGTAGCATTCTGAGAGGCACATACAAATTAATCAGTCATAGATAATACTGTATGTCTGTAGGTAATAGAGTGTATGTGGTGTGTGTGTGAGGGCACATCAGGCAGAACAAATAATTCCATAGTGAGGGAAATCTGACACGAGAAGGAAAGGGCCAGTGAAAGCTTGAAGAAAAGCAGAGAATGAAGGATAGAGGAAAAGAAAAAGAGAAGCTCCTTGGGTGGGCTGCTGATGTCATTCTCAGAAGAATGGAGCAAAAAGCGAGGAGGAAGTGGGGAGCAAACAATAGCCCTCTCTCTCTTTCCTCTCCCTGCCTGTCTTTCTCTGTACTTCTCTCCCTCTTTTCCTTAAAGTTTTTATGGTGACCAGTCATCGGACATTAGCACACGAGGCTCATACTCTCCAGTGTGTCACTGTCAGCAGCGCCATTATGCCTTTATTGGGGCATCAAGGTGCCACAGTAGTCTGTCATTGTGAGTCTGTCAGTGTAGGGCCTTTTGTCACAAAAACAGTTAAATATCTGAGCTTACAGTAAGGTTAATATATGTTAAAAAATTCCGTATCTTTCTTCTTTGTGAGTATGAAACAATCTTGATTCCTCTTTTGTCATGAGCAAAACGGATTTGTAATTTCTAAAATTTTAATTTGCATTTAATTACTTGGCTAGAAGTGAGGGCTAAAATGTTGGCAAATATTGGATATCTCAAGATGTAAAGAGCACATTTTACTGTATTTATTAACATAACTCAATCTCTCACATAATTTCATAGTGTGGCCTATTTCACAACAGTCGATTGTGTAAGATATGACGATTGCTTTAGTGCAGAAAAAAGTTCTTCTCAGGTTTGAGATGATCAGGGGATTTCCACTGGGATGACGAGGCCATGATAAATACACTGAAGTGAGTCTTTTCCTGTTTCAAAGAAATTCCCCATGGGGAGCTTCACTGTACTGCACTCTGGGCTCATAACCTTTACACTCTCTGTCTCTGTCTCTATGTGTGTGTGTGTGTGTGTGTGTGTGTGTGTGTGTGTGTGTGTGTGTGTGTGTGTGTGTGTGTGTGTGTGTGTGTGTGTGTGTGTGTGTGTGTGTGTGTGTGTGAGAGAGAGAGTCAGCAGGGACCTCGTGGTTACCCTACACAAGTTCAGCAGTCCATTTGTGTTTGACAGAGCCTAACATTAACTAATATATTGAGGAGGGAAACCAACAGCTCAGCTGCTCTGAGGTCAAAAAGACTGTCCAAACCTTGCTTGGATGTTATAGTGTGAAGCATGAATTTTTGCATACGTGTATGAATTCAGGATATGTGTGTCCTTCTGCAGTAATGACATAATAGCCCAGGATTCATGGCTGGTTCACTCATTGTGTCTCAGTGGGTTTCCCAACACAAGGTGAAAGCAGATCAACTTGTGTGCCTGGTAATCCCCCCAGATTCCCTAAAATTACAAACCACAGTTCTCTAGCTAGGTTTATATTCTGCGGCAGGGCTTCTCAAACTTTTCTCAGCCAGGGTCCAAAAGGAATTGAGTTGGTTGCCAAGGCTCATGAAAACCTCCTTAATACCCTTGTCTTGCAACCACTAGAAGTATGGCTAGAACTCATTAGATGTGGCACTCACATGTCAGAAAGTACTATGGTTTTATGGTTACTTTGCACAGCAGCGCTAACAGTTGGTGGCCATGGATCATAAGGCTATGAATACACTAAGAGAAATGGGGTGTTAAGGAACAGCTTTGTGTGGCTTTTTAAGTTAATTTTGTCACTTACTGTAATCTCAGTGGGTGGTGTGACTGGGAGGTCCCTGCATTACACCTGTGTGTGTGTGTGTGAGAGAGAGAGTCAGCAGGGACCTCGTGGTTACCCTACACAAGTTCAGCAGTCCATTTGTGTTTGACAGAGCCTAACATTAACTAATATATTGAGGAGGGAAACCAACAGCTCAGCTGCTCTGAGGTCAAAAAGACTGTCCAAACCTTGCTTGGATGTTATAGTGTGAAGCATGAATTTTTGCATACGTGTATGAATTCAGGATATGTGTGTCCTTCTGCAGTAATGACATAATAGCCCAGGATTCATGGCTGGTTCACTCATTGTGTCTCAGTGGGTTTCCCAACACAAGGTGAAAGCAGATCAACTTGTGTGCCTGGTAATCCCCCCAGATTCCCTAAAATTACAAACCACAGTTCTCTAGCTAGGTTTATATTCTGCGGCAGGGCTTCTCAAACTTTTCTCAGCCAGGGTCCAAAAGGAATTGAGTTGGTTGCCAAGGCTCATGAAAACCTCCTTAATACCCTTGTCTTGCAACCACTAGAAGTATGGCTAGAACTCATTAGATGTGGCACTCACATGTCAGAAAGTACTATGGTTTTTATGGTTACTTTGCACAGCAGCGCTAACAGTTGGTGGCCATGGATCATAAGGCTATGAATACACTAAGAGAAATGGGGTGTTAAGGGAACAGCTTTGTGTGGCTTTTTTAAGTTAATTTTTGTCACTTACTGTAATCTCAGTGGGTGGTGTGACTGGGAGGTCCCTGCATTACACCTGTGTGTGTGTGTGTGTGTGTGTGTGTGTGTGTGTGTGTGTGTGTGTGTGTGTGTGTGTGTGTGTGTGTGTGTGTGTGTGTGTGTGTGTGTGTGTGTTTGTGTGGCTGTGCTTGCAACTGAAAAAAGGCTTGTTTGGGAATGAAGGAGCTGCAAGCAGGGCAGGTCTCCCTCAGCCCATAAACTTTAACTGCAGTTAATGATGCGTGGCCTGTGTGTTTTATTCAAGGCGGGAGCCCCCCACCCCCACCTCGAAAGGCTGGAGTGGAACAATCCACCTGGGATGAGGACTGAACCACCAGAGTAGGATAGGGAGGGTGAGAGGAGGAGGTTACTTACAGAACTTTGAGGTTGTGGAGACCCTGGAGAGCGTGGCCTGATATATACTTCAGCTGATTGCCTGAGATGCGCCTAGGAGAGAAACGCAGAGATCAAAAAGGAGAGAACAAAATATAAAAGTTAAAATGAAATATAAGCACTTACACAAAAAAAAATAGGAGTGTCATAAGAGAAGTTTTGCCTTTTGCTTTATTCTACATTTTTGGATTGAACTGTATTATGACTTCATCCTTGAGTTCCTGCTTCAGGGTTACTGTTGGGGCAGTATGCAAATGGTTGCCATTGCTATTGGCCCAAAGCACACCCTGAAACCCTAACCAATCCTGGGAGCTCTGATGAGTGAGCAAAGGCTGAATTGAATGAGACTGAGACTGGGTCAACAAGTGCAGCGGGGAAGTGTATTTGCTTGTGCGTATGTGAGTGTGTTTTTGTGTGTGTATGGAGTAAGGTGTATACTATATGTGTGCCCATGAGCTCATGTGTGCACACTGTGAATGCGTGTGCTATTTTCCATGTCCTTGAGGTAAATTGGGCTCATTCTGAGGGGCCTTAAGGACAGCGAGGGAGAAAAACCACACACATTCACACAAGCAATCCAATCAGTTTGTTTATCAAACACAGCACCTAATGGTCATTTGTGAGTGTGTATAAGATGTCCAAATAAATAACATTCAGTCCAGCAGAGTAACTCTCAAGGTCATGAGCTGGAAGCACAGTTTAAACACAGATTTGGTCTTCATAGCTCAAGACCACCCACTTTTATGAAACACACACACACACACACACACAAGTTAAAAGTTACCCACTAGTATCCTCCTCCTCACACTGCTGCTCTACATGTGACATTTGTCTGACATTTCAGCCTCATGCTAAGCACCTTGCCTCTGGCTGAGTTTTTCCATCAGTGCCAGGATATTGAAATATTGATATAGAGCACTGTCTGCCTTTCCAAACCACTATTATCCAGATGGTAATGGACAAGGGCTCCCAGCAAACTCCGTCCGACATCTGATACTCATGTCAACATGTCTCAGTCTTTTTACTGTGCAGTGACAAACCACACAACCCCACCTGCGCTTGCCAAATCTCGCACTAAGCCCAGTTTAGAACTCTAGAATATGAGTTTAGAGCTCGTATTTATCAACACAAACACACCCACACACACAAATACACACAGATGCACACCCACATCGGCATACTAGAATACAAAACGGTCTGATTGTTATCCAAGCTATTATGGTGCAATTTAGTCATGCCGCTCAAACCACAGTCAAAACTCATTCAAACAGACTTTGACTGCGCCACGTGATGTTTCAATATTTTCTCAGAGGTGAAAGACACAGATGACAGAGAGTTGATCTTTAGTGACTGCAGAGCTTTGACCCTACAAATTCCAATATTCATTCTTTTTCCAAGGCAAAGGAGTTCAATTTGCTCTTAGATTTGATTTTTCGCTCATAAAAGAACGTGCGTACTGCCCATTTGTTGTCCCTCTGAAGACAATATGTCTGCTACTTCAATACCATTTCAGTTTGTGATATGGGACAGGCTGGTCACCAGGGAGCATTTCAATAGCTACTTTTCCGGAGGCAAGTGTTTCAGTAGGACTTGCTGAGGTCCTGACACCAGTAAAATAGATCTAAGCCTCTTATTGCAAGGACCCCTAAGTGCCTTCTTTTGGTTCCTGTTTAAATGCAATGATTGGTTACAGACACACTGGATGGAAAAAAGATATAGGTAGCAGCAAAGAAAAATAAATGTCTTTTCTATGGGGGGGGTGCGAGTAATTTAGAGTTTTAGAAAACAACCATTGTAGTTAAGGCCATGCTATGATGTGCATATCATACTGCCAGCCCAGCCTTTCTTTATTAGCTGCACCATTGGAGCCAAAACAGCATCAGAGTGGAATCATGCTTCTTTTGCCGACTTCATTTGTCAAATGGATAATTATGTCGAACGTGAAGATGGATATTGAAAAAGGAAACAAATGTTCAGACGTTCTTGATAGACATCAACAGAACACCGGCAGTTGCCACTGACCAACTATTTCCATGATATCAGTGTGTATATTTATGTGTGTATGTGTGTGTAAATGATTGTACATATGAGTGAATGTTCCACACTTAACCTCCTAGTCGTTCCACATCAATCTCATTCTAATGAAAGGCGCCTTGCTCTTGTCAAACCGTGGCTCGAACTCTTTTTTTCTCTTAATTTGATTTGGGGATGGTTCGAATTTTTCTTGGCCCCTGGACTGTGTAGATAAAAATTCCACCTCAGCATAATTCATAGATAAAATAACAGAAGCTAGTGTAGTTGAAACATATGGGAGAACAGTGGGAGGGGGGGCCTCTGGTTACAAAGGTGAGACCACCCTGCTATCAGAACTGATCAGTTAGGGTTTTACTGAAGCATACCAACTACTGATTATCCTATGTATCACCATGTCCTATTGCCTCAAAATAATAAACAAAAAGACGGATTAAAGAACTTGAGAGCAAAGACAGCATCATATTTTGGGATGCTATCTCAGGTACTGATAGGACATCATAGTGGCAGCAGGGCTAGGATGGTTGATAGGAGTTGATGATGAAAGAAGATGGAGAGGATTAACAGGTCTTATCAGAGAGAGGGCAGTTCATGTGTGGGTGTATCTGTAAGTACATATGCATGCATGACCTTTTTCACTCTTGGGCCCTCAATAGAAATGCTATCTGTCCTTCTGTCCCGAGGTCCAGCCTGAGGGTCAACCACTTAACCTGGCGTTAACCTCTGAAATTACTGGAGTAAAATATAGACGTGTGGAAACTGTGTGTGTGTGTGTGGGTGTGGGTGTGTATGTGGGTGCGTGTTTTTGGGAGAGAAAGAGACAAGCAGACAAAAACCAATGTTGGCAACACTAAAAGGAAAAGTTTTAATTGACCTAGATAGTCCCAGATGTGTTGTCGACTGGAGTATCATAACAGCCAATATTGTAACCCCTTAACCCTCACCTACGTCATACTCCTGGCCTATCAGCAGACAATCTTATCTCCAAGGGGAAGACAAGCAGGGCAGTACTGGCCTCCACTCACCACTTCTCTCCTCTTACATTTGGATTTCATTTGTGTGATAGTTGGAGAGCACCTCACAGGGCTGGAGAAGCCCAGGCAGTATGGAGATTTCAGAGTTAGAGGATACCGCTGAAATCAAGGCAGATTAATCAGAATTTCAGTCTTGAGCTGATAACAGGAGCTAGCACCGTATTCTACGCACATTCACTTAAGATGGCACTATTGTGCCATTGGGGGGTTTAAAAAAATACAGTGAGATTGTTTTACCTGTCAGGACACTATGAATGGTCTGATTTCAGCTCTGTATTTAGGAGGTGAGTGGTAGCTATAGATAATGATTAGATGAGCATGATAGACTCATTTCATACGGCTGATTATCAGGGTAGTCAAAGTAAAAAGGCAGAGTGAAATGTGATCTCCAGAGGTATGAACAGCATGGACTTTGATACTGATGACAGGCAGAAAGCACTGTCTTCTAGGGGGACAGTTTTATCTAAAACCACCCCCTGCTAGTTCCAAGTTGACAGCGCATCTTGCATATTAGAGCAGAGCATTTAGAGAAAGAGGGTGTCTTTGATATGTCAGGTGGGTGAGTAACCAGTCTCAGAGTCTGTACCTGAGTGTGGGCATTGCTGCCCTCTCATTAATCCATTGAAGTGTGCCTCTCAGTCACCTCTCTTCATGCTCCGTTGGACTGACAGTTGCGTGCAGGTTTTTGTAATTGAATTAAGAGGCGATTCACTGATCAAAGCACTAAATGAAGGATTATTAAGAGGGATCTGAGATCAATAGAAAAAAATTTAGAAATAAGGACTTAGAGTTAGAGAAAGAGCTGGAGGGCGGGGCGATTACACTTACATCTTATTATCAATATTAACGCCGCAATGAATCAAAGGGAGGTTTAGCCTGGCGAGATTTGCTACCTGTTTTGTGAATTCATTTAATAACCTAATTTGAGGTTCAAAGGGAATAGCTGTTTTTACTTTGATACTAAAGAGGTGAGAACTGAGCGAAGAGATCGGAGGTAGCGTGATACAATTTACATTTATGAGCAGTGCTTCAGAAAGATAGTCTGTATGTGGCTCTTAAGTTTTTATTCCCTCTCCTCCCCATAGTGTTAAGCTGGATTGGTTTGTAAGAACGTGGAGAGCACCCAGAATGGCACCCAAAAGTAGAAAAACTATCAAAGGCAGCATCTACAGCTTTCAATAGCCTGCAGTAAAATGGAGATGGGGGGATATAGAAATGAATTCGAAAGAAGGAAGACTGAGTGAGGGAGGGCAGGGAGGGAGGTAGAGCCCAACATCAAACAATTTATCACTCTACCAGTCACAACATGCCTGGCCCTTGCCTCTCCCTGTGCTACCAACAAGTGCTGCAGACCCACATCAAACGCTCTCTCTCAAAACGACCATGCCTGTGTTTAGAGCCTCGGTATGTTTTTCTTATTGCTATAAGTTGTTGTAATTATAATGTGTTTACCATAATCTGCCATGCTTCATCTTTCTAAACATTCTAGACAGGGTTGGATGTCAGAAATGTGCTTTTGCCTTTCTTGGAACATCATCATCATCTCAGCATGTCGCCAGAAATGGTCAGCAGGCTATAAAAATTGGCTTTGGGGCAGGAACCTCCTCCTTGGAAGAGTTACAAATCAACAGAACGTCTCCATAAAATATCAGAACATGAGAGCGATACAGAGGAAGCAGGATCAACGGAGTTGTAAAACACTGGGAGGATTATCTCTGGACAAACGCTGCAGGTGGAGCTGCATTCAAGACCCCCACCCCCTTTTCCCCAATGCAGGCAAATGTCAACCTCAATGTTCAGAATCACTCTGCATGTGGTACCGATTATTACACCATCAGTAATATCTGACCTTTACCGTTTTTACAACAGCAAGAGTCAAGACCAGCATTTCAATGCTGATGACAATAGATCGAAGTCTTGAATTTAATTCTGTAACTTCAAGGTGTCACAATTCAACATAATGGTTATCCGGCTAATCTTTTACTTTCATCATCATTAGCTCATGCCTCACAGGCTGCAGCTGTAAGAATTAGAAAAGAAAACAGTGGACTGTTCAAACACCCCATGCGGGCACACACACACACACACACACACACACACACACACACACACACACACACACACACACACACACACTCACACACACTGCAGGCTTCAGAAGTAAAAGAATCAGCTGAAGGCTGACATACACACATACTGAAAGTCCCCATGAATTACCACACACTTACACACACACATTCAAACCCCCTTAGGGCAAATCTGTGGGCTGCCTTTGTATAACCGCGTATTCTGCTGAATGATCAGATCAGATATTGGTGAGTTCGACAGAAAAAACTTGTTCAAAAAGGTCTGCAATTCTGCTAACGCGCATGTTCTTTCATCAGCCCTGTGAGGATGAAACCAGTACTCACTACTTTGAGAAGTGCTGACCAAACTGTGTCTGTAGCACAGAGTATAGAAGGCAAGAAATTTGGCACAGTGGCACAGTCAAAGTCTTAGTCTTGTTTGCTTATTTTGAGATAAGATATGCCTGGATTCAAATCATGTTTATGTTAATCTTATACAGTTTCTTGGCAACATATTGTTTATTTTGTCAAATGATTTTTTTTTTTTGTAGAAAAAAAAAAGTTTTCAGCCAAGAAATGTATAACATATCATGTCTGTTTTTGCATTTGACTCATTTAGTGTCTCGATACCTATATCAAAACATTTCTAATGATACCCAACCATACATATACTTAGTGCTATAAACAAGAAAAACATAGATCTTTGCTCTTTTCGTTTTCCCTAATCCTGTCCTGACATTCTCCTATAGTGTGTGTTTGTCTTGGCAAGGGCTTGTGTCTACATGTATACTGCTCCTGCTGAGCTGTCCAGCTGAAACAAAGTCAAGGAGGGCAAGGAAGTAGCGGTTTGGATGCTGAGCACAGAACCTGCTCTCTAAACACTTTATGGACCATATATTCACTCTCTGAGTGAATATCAGGTTCCCTTCGCCTCCCTCTTGCAAGCAGACATCCCACGATATACTAGCATACTGCTGCATGCAATTTCTTGGTAGGAGAGATCAGAGGCAATCCAGAGCCATCAATCCCCATCACTGAGGTCTGCACATATCAGGAGCTCAGGGAGCGACTGTTTCTTGTCATGAGTGAGTTGTGACGATGGCAGTTTATTAATTGACCGTGATTTAAATGACTTGGTACTCACAGTTCTGATAACAGGTGCAGTCGGTGAAAGGCTCTGGGCTGGATCTCACTGATGTTGTTCATACTCAGATCCCTAGAGAGAGAAAACAGGGAGCATCAGTATCAAAGTATCAATCAATTTCTACCTTATCAATGATCTTTTAAGGTACTCGGGACAACTAAAATTACAGATGTTTAAATGTTTTTCATATGGTGATTAATCATCAAGAGTGGGAGTGGGAGACACAGTGAGGTTAGAGGGTTAGATAGAGACGCTGGAGGACGAAAGGGAGGAGAAGGAGAGGTAGAAGAGAATTTTCCCCAATGAATCATTGTTGGGCAGCTGCAATTTCCTCCTCGTCCCAGTGACTCTTTCTCTTTTCCAGATGTCTCACACTACCTACTCTTAGACCTGACCCCTCAGTCTCCCACTATATCTATCTCTCTTTCCCTCTTCGTCTCTGTCTCTTCTTTCGTTCTCCCGCAGGTTTCTCAGGAGGCCACCTCCTTCCCCCTTTGTTCAGGGCTGTGACATGGACACACTCCATTTCTCTCTGTCTCTCTGACACACACTCTGACGTGAGAGGGTGTGTTGGGGTGAGTGTTGACGCAGCTGTGTTGCGGTCAAAGAGGGAGAAGTGCAGGATGCTTAGACACATGCATGCATGCACACACACACACACACGCACACACACACACACACACACACACACACACACACACATGCAGACATTCAACACACAAACGTAAAGTACGGGGACAACTTATGTGTCAGCCTCTGGTAGAAAACATATATAACCTTGTAGCCCCAGTCATGTAAGGTCATCTCTTTGATAAACACAATGAAAGCAAAGAGGTGTTACGTCACCCCTTCTTTGCTTTCACAGTCCTTGGGGTCTTGCATGAGTCTTCGAGAGTGAGCCTTGTATGTGCGTGTGTGTCTGTGTGTGTATGACACTAACCATTGCTCATAAAGCCAGACCACCGGGCTAGCAAGTGTAAACTGTGCTCTCAGAAGCCCTTCGCAGTTGGGAGTTTTGACACACTGGCTGTTTGTTTGTCAAGGCAGCCAAGCTGACGGGGGGCTGGATGGATCTATCTGCAGGCGTGATCTATATTCAGCTTCAGGGAAGATGTGGAAAAAACACTGCACAGTAACACTGAGTTCGCAACTTTGGGTGTTTGAGTTGCCGGTCATTTTGAGCAACTGTGACAAATCCAGTATACCGATAGTTTACCCAGTTACCTTGTCAAAGATAACATTTAACATCAGGCTATGGGATGCCTTGAGTGGGAGGACGTGCGTTCTCCATGTGGCGAGCTTGCAATCTTTACCGTGACCTTTTGCCATGAGATTTTGTAGGTCAGATAATTATGTAGTCTTTTTACAGCCTCTGCTGACATTGAATATTTTCCTTATGAAAACATAATAATGGCATGTTAGTTTCCTTGCATGGGAATTTCCTGTTACAGATGCCCCCTCCTGGGAGGTCTGACTGCAGAGAGAGGGGTTCAAGGTGTTACTCAAGGACACATATGCAGGGCGGATGCTTTCGATCAGTACTGAGGGAAAAATGGTTTTACATAACAAAGTAGGGAGTTAATCTTCCAATTTCATTGCTCACATCACCATTATTTGTACCTCATGCTCTGCTTGCACACCATGAGCAAAGGAGTGTCATTATACACAGCTAGACCAACTGCAGAGAATGGTATATATTGATAGCAGGAGCAGGTAATGTGCCATAAAAAGTTAGCAATGGGCAAATAAAAGAGGAGAAGAACGGAATCGCAAGTAAGAGTAAACAATGCCATTGTCAAAATATTCAATAAAGGCTTTGCAAATGTTTTAGCGGGTGTAGGAAATTCATTCAACTTATTTGTAAGGCTTTAAGGATCTAGTCTGGTGTGACAAATTGAACATAATCCAATCCGTGTTACAAGAAAAACTCCACAGGACACCTTTAAACATTATAGCCTCATTACTAATGTATGTTGTAGATTCTCCTTAGTTTATACTGAAAATTTTCAAGTGAATGATACATGACACGACTTAACTAAGAAAATAGTAAACATGGTATATCTAAAATATCTTCTTCCAAGTGCACCTCATCAGCTCCATTAAGCAATGTAATACAGTTCTTTTCTTAAAAAATAAATGAAAGTAAAATAATTCAGAAAATGTAAACAAATTGATAAATAATATAGAATTTATTACTTTTTACATGCGACAACCCCAAACACTGTTGCTGACTTGAAATGCTTTCATGGGACCTCAAGTCTAGCTCTCCACAAAAGTACTGTGGTGATGTCATGTAAATTATATGCTTCACGTCTGTCCCATTTTTTGGCACAAGCTGCTCAGGCTCCAGGCAGTAATTTGGGGACAAATACAACAAGTGTAATGCACTACTGCTTGATTAAAGTCAGCGGTACATATACGTGATAACAAAGTTGCCATGGAAATGACACAGCCAGCAGTAGCAGCAAACAAATTGACATAATCAAGACTGGGTGGCATCACGTGTGACACAGGGAGCACATGAACACCTCATGAACACACCTCAATCCTATTCATTGTCTGTGTGCTAAGATGCTACCGAAAAAAATATTTATATCTATTGGAACATTCAAAAGGGATTGTTAAAGCATAGCAAAACATACATGCGGACACACGCACATCATCCAGCTTCTGGGGATGCGCCCACGGATGGAGACAACTCTCCGTTATCTGGTCCTGATTAAAGAAGCCATAAACAAACGTTGTGTGAAGTCCATAACAGCGGCCTCGCTCAGACGGAATAAACATGCAGCAATGGAGAGAGAAAATGTTTAAAAATAAAGACACACAGTGGTGAGTCATGGGGAAAGGTTGAATGCAACTCAGCTCGGCTGTGCTCTCCAACGAGCTCATTGGGAAGCCGGAGAGAGAGAGAGACAGTTCTGCTGTGCAGGCCAAGGCCTCCGCTGACAACTTGACGTATCGTTGGAAGGCACTGCGCTATGGCTTGTTTTTAAAATCAAATAACAGCTGTGGCTTTTTTAAACCATGATAATTATGATTGATGACTACCACATGTGCATTGTGTCGGCTGGCGCTGTGACGTGTAGATATTTTCAACGCAAATAAACGGCCACAAAGAAATGAGAAAGAGAGCGGTTAAAGATTTTGCAGGCTCCGCAGTGTATTGGAGTTTCACAATTAGATTTGGCGTTTCTGTGTCCACATTTTATAGGCATCTCTAATGTCTCAGTGTGTGTGTGTGTGTGTGTGTGTGTGTGTGTGTGTGTGTGTGTGTGTGTGTGTGTGTGTGTGTGCGTGTCCTGTGAGAGAGAGGGAGACTAAGTGCCAAGTATGTGTGTCAATATCTATGTCTATGCGTTCAGTGCAATATTTTTTCAATTTATAGGTGGCTGCGGTATATGTGGTAAGATGTCTGTCGCTCATTTTCACACCCTTATTGTTTTCCAGTGAGCCTGCAGATGTGTTGGGTACAGTTCCTCGTTGCGCTTACACCACATCATACATGGACGCTGCGGGGCATGGAAATGGATTGCTCTGTGGATCTGTGTGTGTGTGTGTGTGTGTGTGTGTGTGTGTATGAGGGACAGAAGTCAAGTTCATGAGGTTTCCTCTCTTCATTTTTCATGTGAGTATTCAGTAGGAAACTGTCCTGCCTTATCTTGGCCATCACGGCGTCAAGAAAGGAGCCTGATATTGCTTGCAGAACAACCCATCTCTCAACCTAACAGGGGCACACAGGCCATCTCCTCCCCTCAGATCTCCATCTGCCGCTGAATGACGAACTAAAGACTCCTTTGCAGCATTGAGGAGCAAAGGATGCAGACATGGAGACCCATGCTCATCCCTCAACAAACACACCCACAAATGTGCCTCTTAACTGTTCCTTTTATCCCCGTTTTCTCTGAATCTGCAGAATGACTGACAAAGCCCCCGGTGATCTCTTTCTGTTTCCCTGGAGAGGAATTACATTTTCATGTGCGTGCATGTAATTTGTGTGTTTAAGCCCAGTAGCTTCTCTGAAATTGAAGCCAATATTGCAGCAATTGGAGGAGAAAAAATAAATGGACATTTTTCCATTCCCATTCCCTCCATTGTCCGTTGATTTACAGATACACAATGTGCTTTGATAGATCGTTTAGTCTTTCCTCTCCAAAGTGTGTGCATGCTTATGTGCATGTAAATGTAAGTGAGGAAGGTTTGGCATGAGAAGAAAAGTAAAGAACTGGATATTTGACTGCTTTATGCTGTGATTAATAGAGTAACCATGGCAAGGAGCTTGTCTTAAGGGGGGAACAGAAGCATGAAGAGGCAGAGGTACATTTCCATTCATCAGCCTTGGCCTTTTCTCTCCCTGTCTCTTATGCCACTCTATTGCTCACACTCACTCTTTCTCTCCTCATCTCTGTTTCAAATTTCAACCGGAGCATGGAGTTACACAGTCCACTAGTTACAATAATGTGATTTATCATATTTCCTCTTCGCCGTCAACAGAACTACTGAAGTATGTTATCAGGTCTGTGATCAAAGGTAATGTGTGTGAGTGTGAATGTGCCCCTAGCTCCATTGTAGCCTATTTCAAACTGGAAGCATTTCTGACAAGAGCTGGTGATTTAGCGCAGCAAAACAACTGACCACATCATATGAGAAACACCCCTGTTTATGTTCGGAGACATACACACACACACCCACGTTACATCCACAGGCACTCCTACACACTCCAGGCTCCGGGGGGCTTTTGTAGGTTGAGTGATGGACCACCCTGGTGAGTGAATATGCCCTCAGACTGGGACAGATTTGATCAGCAGTCAGGTGTCTATTTCTAGCATCAGTGGTGAAAAGTGTCAGTCAGACAAAGCTGGGCAGGAGCAGCCTGAGGAGAGATGACTTGATACATTTCACTTTGGAGAATTCCATTGTCTCAGAGTGAAAAAAAAAAAACTTAGTATGGAAAAGTTTCTGGCATGTTGTCCAAGCATAAAATTGCATGTACTATACATAACAATGCAGGAAATTGCATATGAACAAACAGGCTTATATTATTGCCCTTGAGAAGGATGTTTTTCATAACTCTCTCTCGCTCTCTCTCTTACATATACACACACACACAAAATCATTTCAGGAGAGCCTGAGGTCTTCCTTCTCACTTCCTCCTCCGCTCTCTCTCTCTCTCTTTCTTCTTGGATCCCCACCAATCCCCTTCTCGCTGGCTCAGGTGGAGACTCTTACCAAACAAACAGCCAAGAATGGCAGTGAACTGTACGACTTTGAAGGCGGCTTATCTGTGAGGAACATTACAGTAATAGATATTTAGTGAAAATCAACGACCAGAGCCTTGCCCAGAGGGCAGGAGTTCTGCACTAGCTGTGCCTGAGCCACACCTTGGCTGTCTTTCACAGTAACTATGACAGTAATGTCTTCAGTCGGATTCAGCCAGTCTGATCCTCTCCGCTTAGTTCTTTGAAACAGTTAAGGCCACGATGAAAGAGGATCTTTTATGCCACACAATGCAACTGGTAGTCAATGCTCGGGCACCGCCTTAAAGAGGGGCCTAAATGGTTGTGTTCATGTCTGTGTGTGTGAGTGTGTGTGAGAGAGAGAGAGAGAGAGAGAGAGAGAGAGAAAATGTGTGTGCGTACTGTGAATGAGGGTGAGGTGTAAGTGTGTTTTCTTTTTTCTATCTGAATAGACTGCCTTGGCATTCAGTTTCTCTCGCAGTCACACATGAGCTTGCACACACACATACACACGCAAGCACACAAAGAGTCAGGAAGGAGGGTACAATGCTGTCCTGCCCTTCTCCTTCCTCTAAAGATGTGTTTTTTTTTTCTCCCTCTCTCCCAGACTTCCTGGGAGGGGTACACTGCCCTTTGTGTCCGAAGGCACTCTCTCTTTATCTTTCCCTCTCTTATTCTCTCTTTCTCTCATTCACGGGGTACAAAGAGTGAGGGATCGGGCGAGGAGAAGTCTTTCACCTGGACAAGGAGGGCCACGGGGAGGACTCGGCCACAAAAGAGCGGAGAAACAGAGAGGGAGGGAGGAAGAGAAAAGACGAGATAACCAGCCAGAAAAGGGAGATGCTTCTACGTTTTTGTGTTCCCATGTTTTGTGCCCTTTTCCGCTCACTGCAGTTTAGCTGAGAGTGACAGGCGGATGTCTGGGTGGAGAGAACTGCTGTTTAGTCTGAGGCCATGTCATGGGAAACATATTCATGCCCTCTGGGACTTATTCATAACCTGGTATACCGCACACACACATACACACGTGCATGTACACACTCCATGTCCGTTCCTTGTCCTCCCACACACACACCCTTTCATGAGACAGAGGGGAGGGGGGGGTGAAAGGTCAAGCACTTCAGTAATGGAACAGGAAGTGTCGGAACAGTCGGCACTACACAACATACAACTAACTCCAACATGTGGACAGGACTGACAGGCAGCTGTTGTGGGTAGGACATAGCTTTGGAAGGAAGAAAGGCATTCATAGCCCTGCCCACAGTCCACTAATCTGTTGTTTGGCATGTATATTTGTCTGGCTTTCACGTATGTCTGTTACATTTCAAGAACGCAGGACAATTACAGTGCCACTGATGTGTGGAAGAGGATTACAAATATGACCACGTTTCCACACATCCTGAAAAGGTATCTCTTACGGAGATGTTTTTTCCTGCACACTGATTCGAGGCAGATTCTCAGCAGTTGATACAACAGTAAATGAAACCCGATGAGTATTAGTGTCAGGCTCTATTATGACTTCATTTGGTTGAATGGCAGAAACAGGAGGACACTGGATCCAGTTAGAAGACTGCTCAAATCCACTCCTGGCTCACCCTTCGTTAACTGCTGCACTCACAGATCTATGATCAGATCATCTGCTCCATATATTTAACAGTACCCATGGATAACATCTAGAACTGAACTTAGATCAGCACTCGATGAAATCTTACCCCATACCAATGAGGACATGTGGCTGCTGTTGGTTTAAAGAGATTTAGTTTGGACCCTGGCCATGCATGTAAAAAGTCCAGATTTCCTCTTTTGCTCCTTCTCAGACATGTAATAGAGACATAAGTAAGTCTGGCTGCAGTTGCAGAGGTTCTGCAGTGGCAGAATTCCCTCCAGCCTCCCTATACAGCAGATGGAAAATACACCTGTGAAGTCCAGTCGTAGCAAGAAGTTATACTATTGCCGTATGCTATCAGAGTGACTTGACTGCTGTTTCTGCATTCAGGTCAGTTAACCTAACTGTCTAAAAATAAGAGTTCTGAAAAATATTTTATCATTCTTTCTCTCCTGTCTTCAATCATCTTTTCACCTTATGTTTGCTACATCCCGCCTTCCACTTTCTGGACATTCCTGTGCAGTTACCCACCTTTGGCTATGCTTTGTGTGCGTGTGTGTGTGTGTGTGTGCGCGCGCCCTGGGGTATGTGCACATGTGTGTGACATTTAAATGTGTCTGTGATTGTTTCTTTGTTCCTTTTAGCGAACTCCCGTCCCAGTGGTCCATTCACCCGACCTAATCCCTCCTAGCATAGCTGTATCAGCACTGCTCTGTGGGATGCTTTGATGCTGCACAGGGGGATTGGATAGTGCATTAACCATCATTAAGTCAGTATGTGCGTGTTTGTGTGTGTGTGTTTGTGTGTGTGTGTGTGTGTGTGTGTGTGTGTGTGTGTGTGTGTGTGTGTGTGTGTGTGTGTGAAAACATGGATGGATGTGTGTAACCAGTGCGTCCATGCTTGTGCAATGTGTTTCCCAGTGTGTAATTTGCACGTGAGGGTCTTGTGGGTACGTGTGCGTGTTGTTTGTGTGTGTGTGTGTGTGTGTGTGTGTGTGTGAGAGAGAGAGAGAGAGAGGAGAGTTTGTGCACTGTTGGAAAGGGCATTAAGTATCATTAGCTCTTACTAGTCATCACCTGCACACTGCCAGCCCCACATGAGCCACTTTAGTAAGCAGGCCTGGCCAGCGATCACACAGATTGGCAGAGAGAGACTGACAGAGACGGAGAGCTATGTTTTAAACACATTGCTATCACCACTCACGTAAAAATTCTCATGTATGCCTATAGCTCATCATTTTGTTTTTGTTTTTTTTTTGTTTTTTATTGATAACAAATCTAGAAAATTATTGTGTTCATTTGAATAATAAAAATGGGTGAAAACTAAATTTTAAAAATAAAGTTTGCAGCACAATGCAATTAAGCCTTTTTTTTTCTTTTTACCAAATCAGCATCTTAATTCAGTTTTCTCTTCCTTTTTTTCTTAACTTTTTATTACCAAAAATATTTTTCTGAATTGTTTTGTCACAAAAGGAAGTAATTTAACTTTAAGCACTTTTCAAACTCTTCGTTACAAAGTGCTTTACAGAAGGTAGAAAAGAAAAAGGAATAGGAGAGACAGACAAGATGAAACAAAAACATGAGAGACACGCCAATTTAAACAAGTGAGTTTTAAGATGATTTTTTTTATTTTTTTTTAAGGTGGGAGGTTCATTTAAAATTCAAGGCGCATCCACAGCAACTGCAAACTGCCGTAAATAGCATCCTCTTTTGAATGTCGTAGACATACAATCTTAAATTTGGCTAGTGTTATGTGTCATCTGACAATGGGTGAGACACAAGCATATACTGATAAAATAGACAGCTCATATGGGTCACGGGTGCGCACGTGTATAGATCTACACATATGCATGTATATCCTCTAGTACAGTTAGGGACATTTGTCATGGGCTGGCCCAGGATAGGACAATGACTTCTCTGTAGTGGAAAAGAGAGGGCTAGTGCACTTGCACAGATTCAAGCACACACATGCACTCACACACACACACACACACACACACACGCAAACATTCCCAGGGTTGGAAAGGAGCTGAATAGGAATCTGGGTCATGCAGGCATTCTGAATCCTCTCAGTCAGAAGCAGCCCTTCACCCTTCAACCACACGTCACAGGGAGCACATTCCTAGCCCCCGTGTCATACTTGCATCACGTTGCTATCACACGAAACGTATAGATTCACATATTCAGTCAGTGAGCATGGCTCAGACCCCAACAAACACCCAACCACTGTTGTTTTTAGTCCACATAGGCTTGTGACATGCAGGCTCATGTGTGCATACAGTCCAAAGACATACTCCACTTTACTTCCCTGATCTCCACCTCCTCCACCCTAGTTCCCTTCAAGATCTTGTGTCGTGATTGCTTTCTACTTTTTTCTAAAGGACAGGATATGGAGCGGTAGAGCACACTATGGTCTCTGTGTCTTCTCTGCCTTCCGCTCCTGAGGGAATTGTAATTGTTTCCATTGTTGTCCTCTACCTGCCTACCTGCCGTCTGTCCCTGAGCGACAGTTAAAAGCCTCCCAGGTTGCTCTCAGGAAACCACAAACCACTGAACTATCCAACGCTAACTGCCTATTCCTTCTCTTCAACACCCTTCTGGCATAAATATTACTTTCGTTGCAGGCGGAAGTGGCTTTTTCTGCTGGTGTTCACCCACAAGGCCTCTAGGGAATCTAGGAGAGCTGGAGGATTTGACACTTTGAGGCCAAACAAAAAGTTTGTGGGAAGGAAGGAAGGAAGGAACAAAAGAGTGAATGAAGGACAGAAGAAATTAAGGAGGGAAATGAGAATGGAAAAAAATTTGTGCTTCTTTATCCATCTTTTTAAGCAGAACAGAATAACTATGATCGCATGTGTCACTGTTTTCTTCCTCTGCGTAATCAGAGATGCGTAACTCTCTTCCCCAACTCTGATCAGAGCTAACAGTTACTTGGCTTGTAGCCAAAACACCTCCTCCACCAACCGACACACACACACACACACACACACACACACACACACACACACACCTTGAAAACATTTACACCATTTGGCTAGGGTACACACCCTTCACTTTTCTCAGCCCACTGCCCTGAGCTATATGCATTCATTTTGAATCTCTACGAGGCACATGGCACACCAGTGACTGTACATTTACACTTAGTGCTGCATGACCAACTTCAACATCTGCTCTGAAGAGACACACACGCTCAAGCACTCAATGTATGAATTCCTCTAACTGGAGGAGGCCAGAGGAAACAGGTGAGGAAAGGAGAATAGGTGGGGGAAGAAGGATAGACAAAAACAGGGAGGGAGGGGATTGCAGTTGAGGTGGGGGGCTACCATAGACTACTGGAGCCAGGACACTGATGCTGGAGCTGATAGCTGCTGTATAGAGGACCCTCCACTGACAGTACACACACAAACACACACACACTGTTCTCTTTTCTCTGCAATTCTCTTATTTTTGTTCATTCTTTCCCCTGTGTCTCTCCCTCAGACATGATGTTTACAGTGCGGTTGCTCATGATAGGAATCGTTCCATCAACATAATGGCTAAATGACACGCACACGACTGTTACAGTCATGGCCACCACAAAGAGGCAGGATGTTGTCTCCTGCATGTGTATGTACACTGTGTGTGTGTGTGTGTGTGTGTGTGTGTGTGTGTGTGTGTGTGTGTGTGTGTGTGTGTGTGTGTGTGTGTGTGTGTGTGTGTGTGTGTACTCCTGCTCAACCTCAACTGAGTCTCCAGATTCTTCCAAAACACATTTTTCTGTCACCAATTTCTAAACCTCACCTTTCTCCTCATCAGAATTTTAACCCTTTTCTTCATCTTCCCTCCTTCCATTTTTTCTTGCTTCACCTCCACTGGCTAGAACCCCCCCCCCCCACCCCCCAGCAGTCTGGGTGGTCTTTACTCACACACAAGCACGCGCACTCACACACTCCTTGGTTTTCCTCTGTCTGGTAATGCGCTAGCTGTGGTTTCCTAGCCTGGGCCAAAACACTGTTAGAAGTTCACCGCACTCACCGCTACCACAAAGCATCACCTAATCGCTGCTCTACTCCAGCCCCAGACTCATATAGAAATGCACAAACACCCTTTTACTCTCACACAACCATGTGCACACTTTGAAGACTGCTGAGGGAATTGAAAGATGTGTAAACATAAGCACTTGATAACCTTCTAAACTAACTGTCTGTACAGGATATCACACCAACAAGATCATTAACATATGAATTATTGTAATACTTATTAAAGGTTTGCTTTAAGTAGATGTAAGTCTATCAGGGGGACAGCTAATCAATTTGCCCCTAGCTAATATTTGTGACTGATAACCTACTTAGCGTGTCACTGTGAAGCCGTCTCTTATGACAAGTTATTTTGCTTGCAGCTACACATAAACGGCACCCATCCCCGATTTACATACAGTACACAGTGTTCTCAAACTCAACACACGGTAACACATATGCACACACACCCATGCAGAAACACACCCTTGGGCAGTGTCTTTCCTTTCTAATCTGTTATCAAAGAGAAAGGTTTTCAAAGCGTCTCACATGCAGTTCATTTCATGCGTTGCCCACGGAAAAGGTTGTCATAAATCTCTTACAACATTGCCCCGAGTTGCTCGAAGCGTCCGAATAGTTCAATTCCTTTGCAGAGTCAACCTGCATTCCCTTCAGTGTTATTATATAACTGTGTTTTTCTGATTATGATTTAATTATGTTTCTACCTATATGGAGTGGGATCGTCCAAGTGTGCAAATAAACACCAGAAAATGGATTGAATTATGCATTGCCTGGATTGCCCTCTCGGTCGATATATGATGTACAGTTGCATTCACTTTGAAGAGCTCTCCGATGACACGGGTGAATGATGTCATATACTTTCACAGCATTGTGTGGATGTGGTTTGTAATGTGGACTGTTCCCGAGCAAATCCCTGTGACCTCGGCAGCCTACAGTATGTGCCGAGAGGCTAATCCATCCTCCACAGCACAGCGGGGCGTGCTGGACGGTTCCACAGATCCTGGTGGGGATTGGACCAGCTCTCTGCTGTTGTAACCTTTTACACTCCAGGTCAAAATGAGAAACTGTAGCTTGCTGTGCTGGGTTATGTGTGTGTATGTATGTCGGAAGGGTTTGGGAGAGGATGTTTTTTTGTTTGTGTTTGATGATTTTTATCAGTCAAGGCAAAAGAGAAATCTGTGATTCTTGTGTGCGGTATCTTAATTTGTTGCAGCATCTCTCCTGCTGTCCCACATTCCCTTCTTCACTCGTCTGAAGTAATGTGTATTTGTGTATGTGTGTGTGACTGTGTTAGTGTGTGGGCGTGTGCGGTTGGTCGCTGAGTTTATTTATCTTATTCTAAATCAGCCCTCAAACTCACTAATTGGTCCGGTTACATCGTTAGGTAACGAGGGGAAATGAACAATTACTCTTGTGTTTGTAGGGAATGGTGTGTGTGTGTGTGTGTGTGTGTGTGTGTGTGTGTGTGTGTGTGTGTGTGTGTGTGTGTGTGTGTGTGTGTGTGTGTGTATACTGGCTTAGTTGTGTGGCATGCCCCACTGTTGGGCCGACCGCCTGATGTTCTCATAGGTAGAGTGATTCCTGGATGGCGTTAGAGACTGTATATCACCACCATAAACTCTACATGTGTTTTAACTTTCAGATGGACACAGTGTAATCTGGCTGTCGCAAGCTCCCTTGACAGCCAAAGGGTCAGGAACCATTCCACTACAGTTGTCTTTTATGTGTCTCTTTAAAAGTCGTTTGCTACATAAACTGTCTTTCCTCACTCCCTCCGAATTCTGTCCCTCCACTCTTGTAATACTTGCAGAGCCCCTAGTGAGCAACTGCTCTATCACACCCTGTTTCCTGGATTTGACTTCTATCACTTCAATATCAGTTATCACAAAGTGTTTCTAATCTGTCCTCAGAGGCTTACGCAGTGAAGCAATTTGAAAGATCTGGCTGTAAGCCACAGCAGGGTGGTGTAAGAAACTGCTAAGATCTCCTGTCTTTTCAATGATATAAATCTAGAGCTTCTCTCACTGCCCTTAAAAATTCCTGGGGGTGAAGTTGGCTTAAATCCTGCAACTCATAACTCATTACTGTATTAGTAAAATATTGTTGATGAATAATGTTAATAATCATGTTTTTAATGGTAATTACAGTAAGTTTATTAATGTGTCCTGTACTCTAGCTGACCTTTCAAACACATCTCACATATCATATCTAAAAATTATGTTAAATTATCTTCAGTCTTTTCAAGTAAGTCTTACAAAGAAATTATTTTGTTAAGTTATCAAACAAAAGAAAATAGAGAATTAAATTACTTTTCCGAGTCAAAAGCCAGCTATTCTTACCCATTTAACTGTTGAGTTTTGGTATCATAGAACAGTAAGATACATATATGTGGAATAAAACTGATCATTGACGCTCAAACACATTTAGGCGTCTGTGTTCAAACACTTCCTCATTTACACACAAAAACATACATATGCTTGTGTTATGTGCTTGCAGCTTACACACACTCATATATATATATATATATATATATATATATATATATATATATATATATATATATATATATATAAACACACACACACATATATATATATATATATAAACACACAAGCACATGCACACTCGACATGCTGGGTCTCCAGTTGGCGCTCGGAAACCTGATACTGAAAGAAGTGGTCCACTCATTTTGCTATAGTGGTCAGCACACACACATTCTCCTCACACACACATGTTCCCACTTGGTCCTGCTGTTTCCTGGTCACACATCCAACTGACTGTTGCCTACTACTCTATTTTTAAAAGAGGATGAAATCCCAGAAACAATTCTGCAGCATAAGTAATAGTTTTCATCTATTTGGCTAGCTTTTTTCATACAAAATTAATGATCAAGACTAATAGTTTAGACTCACTATTAGCAGTCACATTTTCATTTTTCATATGAAAGGAACTGGCACTCAACCATGACTAATGAGAGGAGGTTCAGGGATCAAGGGGAAGGATTCAGGATGACATAGAAAGTGGTAAGATGGGGAAATAATGATTGGGGTGAAGGAAACAGTCAGGACACAGTCAGAGGCCTGGAGGTGGAAAAGTGGAAAGGTGAAGACGAAACAGGACAAGATAACACACCATGGAGGTCCCTAACTGTTGTAATAGTAACAAGTTACTCACAGGTAAGTGGTGAGAGGGCTGAGGTTGGCTGGCACAGACGATAGTCCCAATTCCGAGCAGTCCGCCATGATGAATATCCCATCTTCCTCGCACTGGCATGGAGACGGGCACAATGAGGCCGGTGGCCTCTGCCTGTCTTGGATCTGTCCATTCCCCCACACTCCAGGGGTGGACCCCCAAACACCTCCAGTCACGGAAAGAAGCAGAAGCATAGGCAACATGTCTGACTGTCCACCTGTCTGCATCTACACCTGTTGAGTTTTCCTGTCACACTCTCTTTGGTTCTCTTTTGTCCCCCTCTGATGCCTTAAGAGGCAGCTGTGATAAATGAGGTGGTTCCAATGTTTCTTCTCTTTTCTAAATACTCCTCTATTGTCTCTCTTCAAAAGCCCTTTACTGCCTTTTTCTTGACAAAACTGTAAATCTGTTCCTGTCACAAGTTCTGCCTCTTCATCTCTCCCCTCTCTCTGACAGTCACCACTTCATTCCCAGGGGTTAACTTTGTTGTAACTTCTTTCCCCTCTCTCCTGTCTTTCCTCTCACTCTGCCCTCTTCTTTCTCACCGTCTTTCTCCCCCCAAACAGTCACTCTTTTTCCCTCCCTCTCTTTCTCTCTCCCTGTATATATCTCTTCCTCTCTCTTTCTCTCTCTCCTTACCTATTGTAGAAGGACTGCATGAGTTGTGAATGAGCCACCCTCATTGGCCCACAATTTAGGGATGGGCTGGAGCATCTCCGGAAAGTAGGAGGGGCCCGCGATTCTCAAACTCTTCCCTCTCTTTCTGCCTCTCTTCCTTTCGCCTGTTTTACTTTGCCTACAACCTCTCTCTGACGAGAACGAGCAAGTGTTCAGTTAGAGGAAGTGGAAGAGGAAAGGAAAGGGGGATGGCAATACAGTACAGTGGTGTGAGACTAGATTTCTCCTTGTGGGTACCTTATGAATGGAGCTGAGGGAAAAGGAGACAGTGTTTACAGCTGAAAGAGAGAGGAGGAAAAAAAAAGCAGGCTCTGGAGGATAAGAATGAGGGCAGCAGAGTGTGTTTGGCTGTGCGAGCGAGCTTGCAGAAGGTCAGAGTGTGTGACTGGGAGTGACTGTTTTTAAGAAATTGGAATTCTGACACTTCAGCACCCCTCAGTCCCCAGAAAGAGCAGAATCCAGTGTCTCGTAAGTCACACCTTCTCAGGTTTCTGCTGCTGGAATGTTGCGATTGCACACACACACACACACACACACACACATACACAAACACACACGCATGCATGGACACCCATAGAAAATAACAGATTATGAGCGCCAAAGGAGTTTGCATATCCATTTCACACACACAAACACGTCGGTCTATAGAGAGAAGAGTGTGGATTTGTGAAGAAGTTTCAGCTGCCTTGGACTAAAGCCTATCTGTATTTCACAGTCAGTCTGTGCTTACTCAGAGTTTTTCCACAGAATCTTGAAAATCATCTCATCCAACTGCCCTTTCTCTTATTATAGCACATAAATCTCGCTCGCGTAGACTTAATGTTAAAAATTAAAACTGAGCTTTTCCTAACTCATTAAGGAGCCCATAAACAGCAGGACAAGAATGCTGTAAAATTAGACTCGAACAGGATGCATACAACTCTGCTTCATATGTTGCACAATTAAGCTTTACATGCTGTGCACCTGTAAGTACAGGATGTTGCCTAAGAGCCTAATGATGCATTCTGTAATTATAACAAATCATTGAAAGAAAAACTGGCTTGCCATTCAAATGAGGCGTTTCTCCCAGCAGCAAGTACTAACCAGTTAAAAGCTGCAGTAGGGAGGGGAGATAATGAATATTTCCAATGAAAGAAAATATTACAATAAAACACAGTACCAACTGACGATCACAATACAATTGAGAAATTGAGCAGAAATCCTAGATGGGGTTAGGATCTAATAACACCTCATAACTCCAGTTTAGGTGACTTTGATGTTTTACTGGAGGGATCACATGGTCTTCCACAAGTTGATAAAATCTGACAACCACTCGGGCTCATAAAATCTTTTCAAACCCCAGTGGATTAACTCAAAAATGCATGGTAGTCAATGTGGACAACAAGGCTGTTTTCTTAGTTCCTGGAAATCCTGAGGCTTGAGGAACGGAGGATTTAGTTCGACAGCAACAGTACGTTATATGCACGCAAATGTGCACATGCAAGGCCAAGAACAGAGATGCAACATGTAAATTTATGACACATAAATTCCCTAAACGGGCTGTGAAAAATGCAAAAGTGCATAGAAACAGGACCTAGAATAAGTGCACACCATGCTATCAGAAACATAAAACTACACAGATAAATGTCTTTGCACCCGGTTTGAGTTTGTGTACCCCTCCAGCCAGTCCGTCTGTCGCTCCGTCTCTCTCCTTCTCTGTCTTCCTTTCTCCACCATTCTCTGTAGGCTGAATAGTTTCTCATTAATTAATTAACATTCCTATGCCACTGTGTTTTCTGAGGGGCCTTTGTTATGGCCCCACAAAAACTCTTTCAGAGCTGTTCTTCACATAGTCTCTCTCTCTCTCTCCCGCTCCCTCTCCCTCTCTTCTTCGTCTTTGTAGTGGTATGTCTGTTGTTGCTTCCTCTGTCTATTGTCAGTTAGTAAATGTTGTGCAAAATGTTTTAAGGTTTTTTTTTTGTCTACTCACTTCTTCACTCGCACACAGGCAGATATACAGACTGTTCACAGGAACGCCTTGTTTGATATTAAGGAACGCCCACGGGTAGCACAGACTCTCATTCCCATGGGCAAACAGGCACATATACAAAAGCATGCACATGCTCTTCATACACCTGCAAACCCTTCCACTCCCTAGCGCTCCACCTCTCCCCTTCTTGCCCACAGAGCTCTGTCATCTTTTTAAAGATGACAGAGCTCTTTAATTGTCTTTAATTGTCCAGCCCCGGGGGAGCCCTAAAACACACATACTGTAAAAACCTGCATGTCTGGTCTCCTGCCTGTCTCTGTCTCTTTCTCTGTCTCTCTTCCTCTCTCTTCTTCTATTTTGTTGTCCTTCTTCTTCTATCCTCCATCAATCACAAACACAAACACAATCATGCATGGCGGTCCTTAATGATAGAAAAGTAAGCTACGTATTTGTTTTCATTGCACCTGTTCTGAGACAGTTGTGATGGATGTGTGTGGGGTTAAATGTGAGTCACTGTAATCCAGTCTTCTGCAATGGGAGAGAGTGCAAATTCTCATATCTGTCTAACATCAGCTGATTTCACTTCATACAGCATTTTCAGACAGAGAGGAGCAATTAGTTGATAAAGTAGTTGGTTGAAGATGCGTGTACACTAAGGTGCAGAGCTTCATGATAGTTCAGCAGGGAATTTTGTGCTTTTATACATTTAAAGAGTAGGATAAACCCACTTATGCCTCTAAGCAATTTATTTAGGGGGTTAAGTAGCAGCTCCACTCGACAGTAGGGTGTCACTACACAGTACACTACTACAGTAGTGTTAAGGGCAACGCACACCAGCAGCATCTTGATGAGCTGTCACAATATGTCCCTGTACTATTTCCCAGCATGGACACAGATCAGTTTTTCAGAGAAGCAGCAATTTTTATCACAGTCCCTCCCGCGATTCGCATATCCCAGCTGCTGGACCTGGCTACTGCCTCTAGCTCTGCGATGCATCTGGTGTGCAATAAATGCATTGAATGACGTGCGGCAAATGATTCGAGCCTCCTCTACGTGCTTTACGTGGCTCCAAAAAAGGCTTGGTCCGGAGCTGCATTGAATGTATGGCTCAAATACACACACAATTATTGGCAAGTGTGCAGACATTTGTACGTGCCACGGAAAAACTATTCATGCACTTATATTCTTTCTCTCTCTCCCTCTTCTCACACTCCCTCTCTCACTCACACGCATGCTATCAAACAGTCTGCATCAGATCAAAGCCAGTGCTCTCTCCCCTCTCTTCCCCCTTCCTCCCCCTCTCCACTGTGCTCTCTGGGCTGTAAACACTATCCAAGCAACGGCAGCCTTGAAGACACAAAGACAAGTAGCTACCTGACACCTGACACTAACTTGAGATCACTCACCGTGGTCTACAACACACAAACACACGCTCACACACACTCACACACACACACACACACGTACACAAGGCTACCTGAGCTCCTTGCAGCGAGAAGAGTACATTCAGGGAGAGAACAGAGAAAGTAGCCGTGCAATCAACCCCCCCCCCCCAACACACACACACTCCATCCCCCCTCACCTCCTCGCCCCTCACATCCCCTAACTCACCATAGCCCCCTCAAAAAAAAACCTCTACCCCACCCTTCCCCCAGCACTCCAGCACATCTCTCACCTACCAGCCCCTCTCCAATCTAAACTTCATACCAAAAGTTGACATCAGTGTTTGTATATTTGTGCACACCTGTATGTGCATGTCGATAGACGCATTTGCTCACAAATGTGCCTGTGTCTGCATTGGTGCATGCCCGGGCCGTACACGCAATTGAAGGCTAACTCAGGTATATTCAGCGGAAGCAAGTGAGACTTAGTGGGCCGCCAGTGGCGGCAACCTAGGTGTGTGCTCTGGCTTTTCATGTGAAACCACCTGAAAGCCAACAAAAGGTCCCCCTCCTTCACTCCATTCCTCCCCCCGTCCCTCTCTTCCTCTCTGCGTCTCACAGTACAAAGGAAAGGAATGAATGAAAGAAAGAGCAGCAGAGGAAGGGGGATGAGGTAAGGGAATGGGGATGCAAGGGTGGGCCATGGGGGGGGGCTGTAGAAGAGGGGTTGCTGGCGACTGGGCAAAACATGGTTGGTGGAGGTATTTTCCTGTGTATTTGTGTGGGACAATAGTCAGCCTCATGGGATGTGGTTAGTCGTGGAGTTCAGCAGAGCACTCCATCATAGGCTTGAGAGATAGAGCTCCTCGCCTCAGCTGGAGGGACGGAAGTTTGTGTCACATATTAGGAAATATGCATTTCAGCAATATGGTGTCTTTTATAATAATCCAGATAAACACACGATTACATCATATTTCACAGTTACCTCACATAACCTTTAAAATGATGACTGACAATAGCCCTAATGCCCCATCATATTCAAGCATGTGTTTCATTTTCATTACCAGCGATATCTTGAAGCTAATGTTCATCTGCAGTCAACAGCACTAAACAAACATCAGGACAGAACACATAATAACAGATTATACAAAACAGTGCATCATGTCGACAATAAGTGTGAGTTAAACACATTAAACGCAAAGATATTTGAATACAAAGAAACAAAAAGCTACAAACTGTGACTCTATGTCTTCTGGTAGCATGTTTCACACAGAATGCTGAAATGCAGGGCAACAAAAGTACGCAAAACAATCTCTGTTATGAAAGATATTCTTAAGGATTTTACCAAATTTGACAAAACAAAGTCAGGTAATGGAGGAGGAGCGAAGTCCTGTATTTACACAAGACACAACTTTAAATATAATCTAAAACACGTCGAAGCTTAGATTATTCATAATATTTTCATTAGTATATGATGAAAATATTACATTTACATAACACATGATATCAGTATTATAAGAGGGTAAATTAGAGGGTAAATTATTATTTATTTATTTATTTTTCTTTTTAAAGTAAAAATATGCAACTTAAGTATCTGGACAATAACTAACATACTGTAACAAAACATCTCCATGAAAATGTTATACTGATGCTTTAATATGTTTCTACTCTCTTTGGTGCAGCAACTAACAACAAACATAAGAGGGAGCCCCTCCTATACTGCACACTGTTTTATCAGCAGTGACAGAAAAAGAGACAACATACCTTATTTCTCCCTTCAGTGAGGATTGACTCAGTATGAAGTATTGAGGTACTCCTGAAGAAGCTGCTGATGAAAAACTATTGTTGAAAAAGGTTAAATAGTGGCAGCCAAAAACATTCAATCTCTGTCACCACAAACTGCACAGTCAAGTTTTTCTATAAATTTGAATGTTCTTGAATGACTTTCATCGTATTTCACTTATTTCACAATTATTAAGATAATGTTGGTCACCGAGATAGTATCAGTCATCATACTACAGACATTTTCACTGATACACATCAAAAATTATATCTGTGTGTTGACCTAAATAATAGATTCCATCCAGAGTGTACTATGTTTGTAAACATGCACTTGTTAGCTGAATAAAATATTTTAAAAATGCTCTTGATCTTAAGAGGCCAAGTGAATGTATATGCACTACACCCAAGCACACCCTATCCCGGACAAGTTGGCTTTACGTAAAAAACTGAGGCGACCAATGTCCTCAAAAAAAGTGTAAGTAATGGATAACGGAGAAACAAATTGGTTTGAGTGAAACTGACTTAAACGCTGAATAGATTGGAAGCACCATTAAGTTCAATTCACTTGACTTCAGACAACTCAAAATGCATCTCGTTTATTAACACACAATGCAATACATTTATCATTTTGTTATTTAAAACAACACAACAGCGATAAAACACACATTGTTGTTGACATATAAAACATTCAATGCACCGTTCCCTTTATAAAACAAAAGTTATACGTTACGTCAGAAGAGGCTAGTCCTACGCTTGGAAGCTGATTTTGTAGATTAGGAATTTTGGGTGTCAGCTCACTTCAGCCCAGTTTCTGCATCACCTGCTGAATGTAATTAAAATGTTTTTGATGCACTTTGGCTACTCCAGGTGCAATTCATTGGAGGCACATTGCCCTCAGTACAGCTAAGACAATGCTGCCTTTCAAGATGATCCCTGCTTTTGATACGTTCGGGCAAGGAGAAGCCAGGTTTTTGGGCACATTGTCCTGAAGGCGGAGGACAATGTATCAGTATACCTACGGCGTGAGCGACACAAGAAGGAAAGGTCATAATATTATTGGTTAACATTTGTAAGTAGTACTCTCATTTTACTGGTGAACCAATGATTTGTTTGCACAATCTGACTAGAATCACTGAATATTAATAGCTTAAAATGTCAAGTAACACAAAATAAAATAAAGCTTCTCAGCTACTCTTGAAGAAGTTAGAGGCACCTTCCCCAAAAATGACAGGACACCCATGTGAGACAGAGAGAATACAGAGTACACCACACTTATGATAGCTTCAGTCCCCCCCAACAGCGACAACAAAAATGTACCCAACTTTGTCTGTTGCAGTAATAAGGCTAACAGCTGACTCGTGCAGCCTCACTTCTTTAAGATCCTCCTTCTGCCTCAAAAAAATTAAAAAAAAAAAGCCAGGGTTCAAAAAGCACAGTCTGAAAGAGGCTAATATTAATCACAGTACTTGAATATGGATATATTAATCCAGGGATGTTATTTAGTCACATTAAGATTCAAACTTAAGTAATTTTGAAACAATTTGTCCATTAAAGTGGCAATCTGGAAAATTTCCGTCCAGGTTGATTTGGCAACACCTGTAGTTATTGGTGGTAACAGCAAAGACAGACAAATACTACAGGTCACAGAATTCTGGGGGCAGCAAAACAAACTATCATCATTTCAGTAAAGAAGTCAGTCAATAATTGGCCTTTTTCCATCATTCTGCGAGCAAGCGTGATCTGATTTGATGCTACAGACGGCTGAGTGCGTTATCAGCAGGGCAAAGTGAAAGGAGCTGGTTATCTCGCTGAGAAGTTGGAGGTGTTCAGCCTGTCGCCAGCAGCTCTTCATCTAACAGCTCACTGTGGCTGCTCCTTCTTGTTCCATTACTCCCTGCAATATGTCAAACCGTCCAAAAACGCCCAAAATGACTGTTGTTTTGTTTTGTAGATGCATTTTGTATGATCTATAGTGGAAAGCGCTTAGCTCACTGACAAAAATGTTGCATTTCCCATGCCTGTTTCACAATAAAAGTCAGCTCGTGTTTCACGAGTTAAATGCTTTTAATGTGAAGCTGCAGCAGTAGGAAATGTTTGGTTTGAATTAGCAGTAACTTAATACAGCATTTTTTCTGGGAATGTTGCCACAGACACCCAGTTTGTAGTACTGCAAATATATAATTCATCAGTTGGCCATAGGCTCAGTCACTATTGTTTCACATCATTCGGCGATAGATAGTGACTTAACCATTATTTTCACAAAAATCTTTGAGATTGACACTTTTAAGCCTGAACTGACTGAATTTCATGATATTAAAAAAAGATGATGAAAGAAAATGTCGTAGCCTCCTTAACTTCATTGCAGTTTGCAGTCGACCAGTTGCACATTCGTTCAATGATGGCAAAGAAAATGTTGAACAGAGAAAATGACTGCGTTTTCGACTGCAGTTAATTCAGCTGAGAGGAAGGTGCCTTCAGTGAAATATGGACCGACGACATGAAAAAAAGTGAGTAGAACAAGGTAGTTGTTTTCTTTGTCATGAAACAAGCTCTGATCATGCCCGGGCAAGTTGGGTGAATTAGCCAATTAGAAGCTGGCAAAGTGCTGCAATGATAAAGGGGTGTGATCCTGGATAAAAATTGATGTATTAAATCCTGTTCAACTCAAAGATGCGAGTGAAAACAAAGGTTCCTGTATAATAGTGCAGTATACTAAGACTGGTTATGTAATGCAATCAAACTCACTATTTTTGAATAACATTTACTCAAAATGTTTAAGTAGAAACTAATTCCAGGTCAACAGCGCACTTTCCTTTCCATCAAGATTTCTCTCATGCGGCACATACTGTCGTACCAAGACAAAGCTTTCCAGTGTTTTGATCTCCACTCTGCTTGTTTTCTCTGCAGTGACAGTTTGATATATGAGGGTTAATATGGTGAAATAGGCTGACTAAAGCAGACAGGTCTGCACCTGTACAGTGCCAAAGAGAGACGCTCCACTCTGTTTGATGCTATTCTAAGCGACGCCACTGGCGCTGCAATCAGGGGGTGTGTGTTTTTGAGTTAGTTTGTAGGTGTGTGTGTGTTTCTATGTGTGACTCTTACAACTTTACACTAAATACTATCTATAAAAAGTTTATTGAACTGGTAATAAAGCAGGGATCACTGTGGCAAGAACTGCTTAATCATGCCTCTGTGTGTGTGCGTGTGTAATTCTGCAGCGTTGTTTGTGTGCATGTGTATGTTCATGTGCACTTGTGCATGCATGTGTGTGAGTGTTGAATGCTTGTGCCGTCTCCGTAGTCATACCCGGTTCTGCATGATGGTATCGGCCGTGTCAGTGTGGAGGGAGACTGATGTGGAATGTTAACAGTGACTGAAAGTATTGGACTGTCTCCATAGAGTCTCATCCATGCAGAACCTAGATAAGACTGGCAGGAGACTCAACACAGTGTAGTGAGAGATTAAGAGAGGAACCTTATTATTGTAGGATTCACACCAGCCTCGGAGAATTCCAGTCATCAGAAAAGTACATGGCAGCAGCTGAAAGATTACAGCTATTAAAACAAAACTTAGGCACCTGGGAAGTTTGAAACGTATCATCACCGAAAGCGTGATTACAATAATCTTATTAAATCATACCAGTATGCTTTGTGATCCGCTCTTTGTGGGACCCAAAGCCGAATTTCAAATTGGCTGATGAAATGGCGCCATCTTCAGCCAAGAGACGGAACAGCATCAGTGCAGCAGGCCGGGAACTAAACAGCCAGCGGATGGCGACAAACCTCTTCCCTCGCTGCAAGACCCAGAATACACTGAACTGTTAAAGCTCCCGTAGTATTCAGTTTTTTAATGATTTTGGCCTTTGCTAACATTAGCATTTGTGAATGTCTGCGCATGAATAGGCGGCTGAATTCACAGGAGACACACTCACATTGGACACTGATGGATATAGCAGCTCTTTGAACTAGTACAAAAACATGTCTTCTCTCATTTCTTTTAAAGCATTTCTAGCTGCAATGTGTTAAATAAACAGCAAAAGTAATTCAAGAAAAAAAATTTTTAAATCAGGATGAGAATCTCAAAAATCTAAATCTGCGTGACTATAAATAGTGTATTTTTTAATTCCAGTGATCAAGCCCCTCATTTTGTTATAGACCGAGCGCATATTTTGTTAAGAACATTAAATATACCAATATTACCTGTAATTCCATTCATATAATTAACATTTTTGACAGACAGTCTTATCCCGAGAAACTTAAAATACTTAAAAGTATTGATTATTGAAGGCTCTGCTCACCCACACAGTTGTTTTCAGGGTGCTTGGAGCATATGCACTTATATGGCACCAAAACTCGAAGTGTATTTAATTAGAATGGTAAAGGCATATTTTGTTCCATACAGCAAAGCCAACAGGAAAGTCATGGAGGCACCAATCCAGCGCAGTCTGGATTATAGTCCCGAGAAGAGGTCAGATGAACCCAAAATTATTCAAAACACCTGTGTGGGATCACTAAAACACCACCATCAAATCGGATGATGAGAGACATTTGGTAGGGAACCAATAGACTTTTTTCATTGATGACATTTTGACTTGTCAGAGTAGGAAAAGCACAGGTCTAAATAATAATCACTGTCCCACTTTCACGACTTATCGGGACACTTGAATAGAACTGTGCTTTTCCTGCTGTGACAAGTCAAAATGCCTGCTGTGAAAAGGGCCTGCCTTCATCTGCAGTGATGAGCCGACTGCAAGTGTTACAGGTACAAATGCATTCGTCAGTTTCAAGCTATTTCACGACAGACATTGACAAGTAATACATCACGTGATACAAGTGCACTATTAATAGTGAACTCTAAACAGTGAACTGGGAATTGCAAATAGCTTCCTTCTTCTCAAATATACAAGATCTAGTGTTAAGTACATGTCATGTCATGTTATGTTATGTTATGTTATGTTATGTTATGTTATGTTATGTTATGTTATGTCATGTTATCTCATGTCATGTTATGTCATGTTATCTCATGTCATGTTATGTCATGTTACTGACCCAATTTACATTCAGTCAGAACTTTTTATAAACCCCAACCAATAGCTCATCGAGGGCCAATCAGCAGTAGATGATTTAGTATCTGTGTATATGCTGGCAGGTGAGTGACCAGACATTGCAGTGCAGAAATGCCTAATATAGTATGTCACCATTACATTAATTTATTCTAAGGAAAACACCGACAAGTTTAGTTTTCAACCCACTCACTACATGTCTTGATCACAAATTTTAGGGATCCTTATCAAAAATGTTTGTTTATGTTACATATTTATGTGAAAAAAAATGAATATATAGATTTGTTTAACTCCTAAATATCGATAGTGTTATCTGTCTAAAAAATACTGACACAGTCAGGTTATATTTATTACTGTACACAAAAAAACTTGCTAAAGTTTTCCACTATGACAGGTTAGATGACAGAGGAGGAGTAGAAATACCATTTTCTAGAGGTGGTTTTTACTTTGCGTCCACTACTTCAGTCAGCTGCCAATTGAAAAACATCTAAGTCTACACCGTCTTTACAAAGAATGTGCTCTCTCTCTTGTTTTTCTTTAGTTGGTATCTATTACATCTGTGATTTTCCTGTGGTCAGAATTTTTCTCTTTTTGCAGAGGAAGCACTTTAATGTCCAGCGTGATCAGGGTCTTTTGTTCTGAATACAATGAACTGTATTCCATAGCATCATACACAGAAGTTGATTGCTGATTGTGCAAACGGAGAGCCCCTTTCAGGATCCAGTCTCTCAGATTGCGGCACTGATTGTGAAATTTTTACAGTCAAACTTCAAGCGTACTTTAAAGTAAGTACACGTTCTTTAAAAAGGTATTCTTTGATAAAAGTTTCCTCTTCAGCATTAAGGAGTTTTTAATCCTAATTAATAATCATAAAGCAAATAATTCTAAACCACTGTGATTCAGTGTTGTAAAACAATAAAGCATGAAAAAGTCCAAGAGGGGTTTGTAGGTTTTATGAGAACTGTATTTACTCTTCAGGCTCAAACTGCCCTGTCATTTTTTCTGCTGACCACACTCTGGCCATAGAAGGTTTCAGCAAACGAGAAGTGATAAATATCCAATAGTCACTCAGACAGTGACATGGTCTTCTGTGGAAAGAGGAAGCCTGTCCCCTGCCATAATATCGCAGGCTATCTTTAGAGCAGTCATGCTAACCCTAAAGTGCTGTATACGTGCTGTCACAGATAGCCTGAGATAGCCTGGGCACTCCTAAATGTACAGAAATCACAGCACAAAAAACCCAACTGGATGTAGTTTACATGTATTCAACATCAGTTAAATAAAACTATTGTATGCATTGATAGGATATGTATCTTTTGGAATTTTTTCCTTCCCTTTCTGATGACTATTTCCCATATAATTTGTGTTTTATGTTTTCTTCAACTGAAACCTCGTACACCAGAAACGTGAACTTATGTCAGACTTAAGATGTAAATTTGAGGGCTTAAGACACAGTTTCACAAAAGCATTCATTAATTGCAACTTTACTTGACCTGAAATAGCAACTTATACTTGACTTGAAAGACTTGATGTCGCCACTAAGTCCAAAGGGTAAATATCTTATATTCTGGGCATATTCAGGAGCAGAGCACTCACATAATGTCATATAATGAGGGTCAGTAGCACTTTTATTAATGAGTTTTTAAAGGAATCCCCGTAACTTTTATGGTAGGAGTTCTAGGTGGTCGGTATTGACTTTCTCTTGAAAGACAAGTATAGTGAGAAAAAGTTATCGTGGGGTGAGTTTGAATTGATGCCTTTTGCATACAATATGTTTTTATGTTCTTATGTTTACACTACGTGATTTGTTAGCAGCATGGCTCTGGGGATGGAAATGCGAGTTGGTCCATCACTTTGGTTCAGACTGAAATATTTGAACAAGTATTGAATGTGCTGCGATGAAATTTCGTGCAGTCATTCACGGCTCCCAGAGGAGGAATCCTAATAACTGTGATGATCCAATGATTTTTCTTCTAGTACCCGTACAGGGTGAAATATTTTTGACAACTATTGGATGGCTTGCCATTTAATCTGGTAGAAAACATTAGCACGCATACCTGCTAAACATCCGCATGTTAGCATCGTCACTGTGACCATATCAGCATGCAGACATTAGTATTTAGCTCAAAGCACCGCTGTGCCGAAGTACAGCTTCACAGAGCCGCTAGATTGGCTGCAGACTCGTAGTCTTGTGTATTGTTAACTTCAAAATCAGTCAAATTCCATGTCATGTGATTGCAAAACAGTTTTTGTTTTTCGTTCTATGCCAGTTTCTCTATCAAGGCTGTCCCTCCCTTATAGTAGAAAAAAATACAAGCACAATACTAACTACAGTATCTCTCTGTTGGGAACTGACTGATTGAATGGGACAAGTTTTACTTGTGTTTATGACTTCACGTAGTAGTAGTCATGTTATTTTTTTTTTCATGTTACAGTATCAGTATCATTTACCAAAGAAAAGGGCAGAGGACAGCAAAACATTTTGTTCTGTAATGTTAATATCATTGTTCAAGCACCATCACCTTCTGAAAGATTCATATACCACATAAAGCAGGACAACAGACAGATGTTACATGTGAGTCTGTTGCTAATGAGGCAACAAGCTCAGATGTGGGAGGCTGATAGAAAAGACAGTTTGTTTTCGTCGACCCTCCCTTCATGACAACAGCTGTGCAGTGGAGGTGTGGGCCTCCAGGTGGAGGATACACTGTGATCTGGTCAAGCTTTACAGAGACATATGCATGGCTTCGCTGAGTGTGGTGTGTTTGGGCTTTCCTCTGTGCAGCAGGGACTTGTTTCAAAATGGCTCATCAAAGACCCTCAGGCCCCTTATTGTATTCTTTGAAAGCAAGATGGAAAATCTTTTGGAGATGTTACATTTTATCCTCAAGCCGCAGATAAAATTTCACTCTCTTTTGCTCAGGCTTTCTTTGCCTGTGCTTATCTCGTTGTGAAATAAGATGATTTATGCACAGTCTTCGCACTCGATTTTATGTGTTATTCCGATAAGGCCTATGGGTTTGTGTGTGTGTGTCTGTGTGGTTTATGAGTGTTTATTGAGACCACAGATTGCAGGACTGGAGGACACTGTCTTTCGTGGGAATGCAAAGTCCCACCAGTTCCCAATCCCATTCCTTATCTCCAGCATTCCCATATAAGCGATGTATATTATCCTCCTGAACCAGGACCACTTGACCGCTGCACTGCTAGAGACCATTGATGTGGCATTGATGTGCATGCTACATAGTTAGAAAAGTTCAATTAAGATGAAAATCTTGAAAATTTAGTAACGCTGTAGAAAGTAAAGCACTTTTAAAAAAAATAAATAAATTGCAACTTGCACATGTATAACAAATATTATACTAAAGTGATGGTTTAAAAAATGACAAAATTACGACTGGGAACTCAAAATATTAAATAAAAAAAATAAATAGGTTACATTTTTGCAGCGGAAATTCAGAGACGGTGAAAGTACAGAAAAATATAGAGAGACAGAAGTATATGAAAGTGACAGAGAAGCGCTGGAGGTGGTGATGCTGGGGTCAACCTCAGGTTTTGCATACTTACCCGGGTCTCTCATACACAGAACGTATGCCAGCATCACAATATGTCCAACTGCCTCCTCACCTGCCAAATTATTCACCTGACTCACCTGGGTGTGAACATCAAACAGATTTTTTTTTTTTTGAAAACTGTTGCTCTTCATAAATCATTCAAATCATCATCAGGTTTACTGTCAATCCCCCACAAATATGTACGTTACGTACAGTAACACAGTGACACATAATAAAGAAGTAATTGTGTTTACCTTTTCAACACACCTAAATTTAATTTGATTAAATCCAATATGTGTAAAATGGTGGCTACTGAAAATTGATGGTTGGGGGGGGGGTTATGGCTATATCACTTATCACTTGACAAACACACAAACACACACACACACACACACACACCCCAACAAAAACACACACACACACACACACACTCCGTTTAGTCCAGGCGTTTGGGGATTTCCCAGTAACCTCCATGTGTGCTGGTGATTTGCGTATGTGCACTAATCTAGGGGGTTTGTCTATAACTGTAAACCCACTACACCTGGACACACACATAGACAAACACACACACACACACACACATACACACACACACACACACACACACACACACACACACACATACTTACTCATCAGCAACTGATGACCATGTTTATAAGCCAAATAAAAACCCTCTCCTAAGTGCTGCAACACTTCACACACTAATGGTCAGCAGTGTTTGAATGTGTACGTGTGTACTTATGAGTCAGTTTTTCAATTCACCTGCTGTGCTGTGACCGTTAAACCTCACAAGTGACTCTGATGCACTACAGGTAGACAGCTGATCAAATCTCTCACTCTCTCATACACACACACACACGCACACGCACACGCACACGCACACGCACACCCACACACACACACAAACACACACACACACTGGTAGACACTGTTACTATATATGTATATATCTTTGGCATTTGTTTGGCCCCTATTGCCAAATGTTTCATAATATCAGCCGCAGATTCAAAATCTCAACCTATCCTCTGTGAATCTCTTCACTGCCAGTTTTTTTTTTTTTTTTAAATGCAAACTTTTATTTTTAGCTCAGATCTATCCACTCATTCTTTCAAAGGAGAATTACCAACATTTTTACAGCCGTTCCAAAATCACAAATCAGATAAGTATAATACCTGCATGCCATGGCAGGGCAACAGTTGTCAAGTTTCACCTGCCTCTCTCTGCGTTTCTGACTGCGAGTGTACAATGTCTGTCTGGCCTTATCAACTTGTCTGAGTCCTCCAGGTGCAAGCTCAGTTATAAGAATCCTAACCGTCACCTATTTCATTCAATGCTGAGGGTATTCCCGAGTACATTTATCAAGTCTTTTCATAAAGCTGAGAAGTACTGTACTGCTATTACCCATGCCACTACTACTACTACTCTTCTAAAACCTAAACTAAACTGTTCCTTAAACCACACAATACCTTTCCTAGTCTCGCCTAATTGTAATGTTAGACAGTAACCACCCGTGTGTATGAACTTAAAGCAAACTCTTGATCAGTGAAATTCCTGAGCATTAAATTTCCCCTAAACACTGTGAGAAAGCACAAGGCAGCCTCAACTTAATTTAAACCTATAACCTAGAGTGAGGCTAAGTTAAGAAAATCACTGAAAAGAATAAAATGAGAAACATGAAATCTTTTTACCTTGATGTCCAATATTTTTCAAAATTTACTAATGTAGTCAAGTCTTATTATTTATAGGAGGGTTATTATTTATTTTCTACCTGTAATTATTGATGATTATAAAGTTTTTGTTTTTTCAAAAAAAATGAGTTTTCTCTTTAATCTGTACTTACAACTATCAATATCATTAATCAACTGACAAGCATTAGAAAAAATTCATGTTCTTCTCACATGTGCACTACAATCATCAGTCTAAGACATGGAGAACCACTGAGGGTTTTATTCAGATTTGCATATTTAATTACTGTACTGAGATCCTTCTAGACCTCAAACTGCTACTGCTTTATGACTCATGACATCTACACTGTCTACTGCTGTTGTACTTGTTATTAAATCCATCAAGGAGGTTATGTTTTCACCTGTGTTTGTTCGTCTGTTTGCTTGTTAATTTGTCAGCAGTATTATGCAAACACTAGCGAACCCATTTGCACCTTACTTGGTGGAGGGAAGAACCCATTACATTTTGGGGCCGATCCACATCATTTACTATAATTTTCATTTTTTCTCTGAAGTCTGGTGTATGTTGTTTGACATTGGCCTTGGCGGAGGTCTGCGCTCTACTTACTGCCATTCTAGTTGGTTTGTTGGTAGAGTTGTTTATTTGACAGCAGGATTAAGCACAAAGAACTGAAACGATCTGCACCAAACTTGGTGGAGGGATGGACCATGAGTCTGGGAAGAACCCATGAAATTTTGGTGTGGAGTTAAAGGGAACAGACCCAGGTTTTTTTTTATCATATACCTCAACATTGCGAGATAGGGCATTTTTCGCCTTCGCGAAGGTATGTGCTCTGTGCTCTCTGAGTGACGGTCTAGTTGTATTGTTGTTTCTGTTTCTTCAACTTGCTTGTAGAAAGAAATACTCAAATTCATAGTAAATGATTAGATTTATCAATCCAACCAGAATCAAAATATTTGTGCACAGTAGGTTCTAATTGTTTGTACCTTCACGTGAGTTAACATGCACAGGGTAAACAAAACGGTGCTATGTGCATACAGGAAAAGCAGTAACCTTTCACAGTGCATGGCAGTTTATATACGTATGAATCTGTATATGTGTTTGTTTGTGTATGTGTGTGTGTGTGTGCGTGTGTGTGTGTGTGTGTGTGTGTGTGTGTGTGTGTGTGTGTGTGTGTGTGTGTGTGTGTGTGTGTGTGTGTGTGTGTGTGTGTGTATGTATGTATCAAGTTCATAAAGACTGCAATATTCCAGATGGTCAGCCTGTCACAAAGAGGAAAATCACTGGCACTATTGACTCAGCTGCTGCACTGTTTCAATCACTAGGTTTCACACATAAGTATGTATGACTGGACACATATATGTACATGTGTACACATTTTTAAAGGTACAGTCCAGAACCAGAAGGAGAGAAAATTCATAACACTTAAGTGGTACAAAAACCATATAAAGTTGTTTTTTTTCCCTGCAATTCTCAAAACCAACCAAGTAATTGCTGATAACATTTTGATATACTGACCTTCCATGACCCTCCAATATTTCCTTGTGTACAGTGTAGGGGCCTGTAGTAATATTTCATTGAGGTGAATTGCTACACTAAACCTTGACAATTTGTAAAGTTAGTAATGTCATTCCTGTAAGCACAGTTTGAGTTTTTATCATGTTGACATGATAGCCCAGGAATAAAGCACAGGTTGTAAATACCCGCTGCCTCTTCCATTATATACATATATCATCCATTTCCAGGGAGGTCACAGGCTACTGTCACTGCATTTGGATTTATTATAACACTGCTTATCAGGCCATAAATACCTGTGTCAAAGGTGTCTTTTTAATAATGTTCATAGCTGTTTTGTTTTATATCTTGAGTATTAAAATATATCAGTCAACATTTACTTACATGTTTCATCCCAGCGAGCAAGGCCTGGATATACTCGAGACAGGTCACCAGTCCATGACAGGCTTAACACATTAACACAAAGCCTCTGACATTCCCATTCACACCCACTCACAATGAACTATTAGAGTTTGTTGTTGACCTCGGTTGTGTACAGGAAAATGTCAGTTCCAGCCATCAGTTTTTACATCTCATGGTACATCTTATCTGGAGAAAATAGCGTAAATAAAAGTCATGGTTGAATAGAAAGTAAATCAGCCACTGACAAAGTTTCACCTGTGACTCCAGGTTCATTCGTGATTTTTTGATCGAATCATCACCCTTACTTTGAGCGCTGAGGACTGTTGTAGAAGTTGAATTGGTTTAGTGCTTCATTTAAGTCCAAAGCCCAGTCAAATGCTCTTGTAGGTTGACTAGTTTGTTTGTTTTGTTACACTACAATATCTCTGCTACTTCCCTATTAATGTCTGAGCGTCTTAGTCCTAGAAAGATCTGGGGAAATCCCCAAAAAAAGACATATGTTGCACTTCCAGTTGTGCACTGGAATCTACGAGAAAAACACTAACACACGGAACATCAATAAAAAGGAACATGCTCACTCACGAGAAACAAAGCAGCATTTATTGAAAGTGAACTATGAATTACATCATGTGTGCCATTCTTGGGGTGTGATGCAATATCTGAGACTATTTGCTCATCCACAGTGCTTTATGAAGAACAATGTCATGTTTATGTATCATCTCTCAGTTTAATTAGGAAGTTGATTAAAAAATGCTGTATATCAGAGCTACAATTCTGTTCACAGCATTGAGCCTGGGAAGGTAGGGGGAGGGGGAGGGGGAGGGAGACTTACAGTATAGGATTTTTATTCAATAACTAAGTACTTAGTAAGCGATTCTCCAAAACACTGCTCTAGAAAAGTAGTGGATTATCTATGAAAATAAACAGAAATCAGACGAGTATATGGCCCTGCGTAGCTGATGATGATCAAGCCTGCTAAAACACTGTCAGTACAGCCGACAGGCGGAAAAAATGTTACCGCTAACTGATACATGGGGTCAAGGGGTAACATTTCCATTTAACCTACCTATTTAGCATTTATAAGCACTATATATACACCGAACCGATGGTTTTTAACACACTGTAATGTAGCTGTAAGCAGATACAAGCATTTACTGATGTAGCTTTCAGCAACTTTATCTCCTCCTGTGAAGCATTCATAACTAGATGCGTGTATATAAACAGATGATGAAAGACAATATAACTCATTTGTAATTATATAAAATATATCTTAATGGGAGAAGTTATAATTGTTGAAAATAGTGAACATAAATAAAGCCCTAAATAAAAATGTCCTTTTAACGCTATATCGTGTTATTATATGTTTATATAGTGCGTATAAATGATAAATAGAGGGGCTAAAGTAAGTTAAATTATTGCTGCCTGAAGGCCAAAGGTCCCTGTCACAAACATGATCCTCATTTGGTCTTTTGGAATAAGTTGTATGTTTTTTCTGGTTTGATACACCAATATATAATTGTAAAATTGATAAAATCTTGAGAGTATTGTCAACTGGCTACTCCGATGTGCCTTCCCTCTTCATCCCATCTTCCCCATTCCCTATATTCAATTATCAAGTCACTATTCGGTCTTTCAGCAAATGTGTGTCCTGTTTGATTCCAACAGCATTGTAAAGACACAAATATAAAGCCACACGATTATCTTCCATAGTACTGTGGCTCTGCTGTGGCAAATGATTGATAAGAAACCACGGATACACCACAGGTTGTGATTCCCTGAAAAAAAACACCACAAGATAAAATCATTCACTAAAACTCTAAAACTCTAAGCTCTCTTTTTTACCTAAAACCCTGCTATTGGACATGTGTATTTCTTATTGTCATAATATGAGGAGTTTGAGAAAATAAGAGCTCACAGTAGCTCTTTTTTAAACAATTAAAATAGACTATACTATATTATTAAAAAACAATAGCCAGAAGTACCCTTTATTTTGTAAACCACTCCCACTCTAACAATACTCTTGTGCAAAGGGGCTTGGACAAAAGTTTGCAAAGGCTATATAAGAGACCTGATGTTCAGGTGGAGCATCATACAGGAGAGCATTCACATTTACATGTCTCCACCCGCTACTGCCTGAGGATACTAGCTCACTGTCCCAGACACAGGAGTCCACCTCAAATTTGGCAAGGTACAGCTGTCCTCTTCATTCTGCTCATTCATTCAGGTTCTGACTTTGTTTGTCATATGACTGTCTTCAGCCTCTGGTAAGTTAGAGAAGTATGTGTGACAGCTTCTTTCACTTCTCGGTTCATGCTGTGAATTGTGAGCTTTGATTTTGGTGTCTCATGAGGGTGTTTTCTCTTTACAGATTTAAGTATGTTGGCAGAAATGGAGACAGTGAGTCTGATTTTATTTTTCTGTTAGTTTTTAGTAATTTTTTGTGTTTGTTTTTTCAAGTCAGCCAATGATTGACAAAGAAAAGGGTTTATATTTATAAAACTGGGTATATCAGTAATAGTCTGCTCAAAAAATATTATCTTGTTAAGTGTGGCAGATGTGTGTAGGCTGAGGGTAAAAGGTTATTTGTGAGAATAGCAGCTAAACCACTCAACATTGTCACCTAAATGTTACCTGTGCTGCTGAATGCACACAAACACTTGCATAAATTTGCCAGTCAAACTAAAATACACATGATCACAGTGTTGTTGCCTGGCTCATTTCCAAGACACAAACATTACAACACACAGCGAGGATCAGGTTAAATTTCATACAGTTGACTACAGCATGTAAATGTCATTAGCGTTTGTCTTTTGACAAAACTGTAATGTGGGGAAAAAATAATTAATAATCTTACAAGACTGATCTGTGCTGTTTTTCTATCATGTAGAAAATAGATGATTCATAGACAAGTCGAACTTCATTTAAAATTGATGAATGAGTTCATCCCCCACTCTTCAGAGCTAAATTATTCACTGTACATGTACCAATAGTGCGCCACAACAAAACAACAATGGGTTATCCTGAAAAAAGAACAGCGGGTGTGTGGTCTGATAATAACAACACCTCAGGCTATGACTGACATGAGATAAATGCCGCCCATCATACAAAATGTTCCTGGCTGCCAGCATGGCAGAACAAACATGCCAAAGTCAAAACCAGAGTGTGTATGATTCCTGACAGCTGTTGTCCTGCTCTGTGTCTGTCAGATGGCCTATGTGGCTGAGATCAGGCTGAGTGGAGGTCGGGGGGCCTGGGGCGGAGTGGCTCCCTCCTCCTGCCCTGAGGTGGACCTGGAGGTCATCGAGGAGTACCTGCAGGAGCATTCACTGGAGGTCCAGCCTGCACACACACCTGCATCACCTCCGAGCACCGTGGGGCAACAAACGCACACACATTCCCACCAGGGCACCAGGATCATAGGTTAGTGGGATGATAGCAGTGATGATTATCAAAAGGATGGCGCCAACGATGTAGGTGCTTGTAGATTTCTACATCTTTTATCTGACTGCATCTGTGGCCTGTTTCTCCATAGAGAATAACTGGTCAGGTCAGCATGCATATGAGTGGCACTGTGGCTCTCACACTCCAAACAAGGACTATGGAGAGCCAGCCCTGCATCCAGCCTGGCCCAGTCCCCATGACAACCAATGGGTGAGTAAAAGGACCTCAATCTCTTCATAAAATAAGGCTTAATTACCTCTTTCATAGCTGAATACTACAACACATCACTGGGTGCAACACATTTCAGCATTTTGAGATCGAATTTAGACTATCACGAGAAATTTAATTGGTTTTAATTCATAATTTATGAAGATAGTTACACCTGTGAATTATTGATATGTGTTATATGTTTTTTCCTTAGGACCATATTGCATATTCATATGAGCCACCTGCATACACTGACTCAGACTCCCAGTCCAGTAGCTCCCAGTACCAGGAATACCAAGATTCACCTTCACCACTGTCTGACAGGGGAGGCAGGAATGACAGAGACTCCCTGCCTCTTGCCCCTTTGTCAGGTATGAAAACATACACATGTAACACAAAACTCTCAATAGCCCTGAACTTGAACACATCAACAAACACCAAATATCTATGTATTTACCCAACTGTTGGGGAAAAACAATGCATGCTCACACACATACGCACATGTATGAATCATTGTCACCTCGCATGTGTATTTACATCCCCTTCCTCTCTTCAGCAGGAAAGAGGAAGGAGCGTCTGTTCCAGTTCCTGTTCGAGATGCTGCAGACGCCATCGATGCGAAGTTGCATCTGGTGGGTCCAGTCCTCCTCTGGCACCTTTCAGTTCTCCTCCCAAAACAAGGAGCGCCTGGCGCAGCTGTGGGGCCAGCGAAAGGGGAATCGCAAGACCATGACCTACCAGAAGATGGCACGGGCGCTGAGGAACTACTCCCGCACCGGCGAGATTCAAAAGGTGAAGAGGAAGCTAACCTATCGGTTTGACGAGAAGACACTGATAGGGCTACAAGGAGACGCTAATACAGTGTAGGAAGCATGATGGCGAGTTTACATAAGCAAAGAAATGTAATGAGCACAATGGATATTCAGAGAAAATCGCTGTGGAGGTCCTTTCTGCTGATTTGAATTCTGTCATGTGGAAACAATTGAATACTGAGTATTTGACAAGGCTGAAGATGAAACACTGTCAGTCAGAGCTTTCTAGAGATACAGAACCATACTGGAGTTGGTACATGTGAGGGGCGAACTGGAAATGATGATATTGACTCAAGGATGCAGACTCCAGGCACAGGCAATGTGTGAAAAGTCAGCTGGCATTAAAAATTATGTAAATCGACAAGGTTGTTAGATAATATCTACTTTATAAGTAGAACCTAAGTCCTTCTTATAATAAAGGTTGTGGTTTTCTGTTCTTTTTTTCTGATTCTGTATTGAAGATAATTAGCAGATATAAGATTATTTTATAGATTTCTTAACAAAATTAGGTTGAACGTAATGTGTGTGTTGAAATATCTTTTTTTAAGATGAAATAAATAAGAAAATATTTTCAGAATATCTGATACATTTTGTCTGTCTATATATCTGTTTATTTATCTGTCTATCTATCTGTAAGAACAATGACATACTGTGTAATGCGTATCAGCCAAGCAAATACAGATGTGCTTAGAAACTGAAGCAAGCACACACGCGCACACACACACGCGCACACATACGTACGCATAGCCAAAATTGTATGCAAAGTAAGCATGCCCTGAAAAACCGCCACTAAAAACAGACGTGTTAATCAGTAACATCTAAAAAGTCCCCTCATACACATAGAGCACACACACTGAACACACGAGATGCTGAGTATGGCTTTCTTGTTTGAAATTGCCGAAATAAATTATTTAAATTTTCATAGTCAAATGGGGTCATATACACACAAACACACAAACACATATATATATATATATATATATATATATATATATATATATATATGCTAAAAACAATATATGCTGCTAACACATTCATGCATAAATAACAATAACTGAATTTAATAACACTTATATATATATTATATAGCACTTTTACCTTTGTTTAATTTGATATAGTAAGTTCTGCTAATAATACTTCTGTACTTAGAGTTGTACTGGTAATGCAGTACTTATACATTGTAGTACTACTACTTTAGCTCTGCTACTTTAAAAAAAAAATTATCTTAGTCAGTTATAACGAGCACACTTGTGTGAAAAATGCGACATAGCTCATTCAGACATCCGCTCCTCTGAGGCTACTGAGCCACATTTATCAGTGAAAAAACATTTTCACTCACAGATGAAATACAGATGGTGTCTCCATGGAGTGCGCGCTTGTTGTTGCGTGCACACAGAAGCACGTGCATGTTTGCATATAAAAAGCATCTGCTCAATGCTTTTTCTGGTCATTTGAAGCCAAGAGCTGAAAGCATCAATAGACTATCTCAATCAATAGACTAACAAACTCGGAATTATGTTGGATTTTACTCTGCTGTGGAATTTGTTTTCAAGGAAACCTGCTCAAACTTCATAGCTTCTTTGTCTTCCCTGCTCTCCGTCTTCACCGATGGCTGAATGGAGTTGGTTGGTTTACACAGTACTCGAAGTGCAGATTGCTGTGGCCTGTTGCCTTGGCAATGTGTTGGTGGTGTGTGCAGTGTGTGTTGGTATCCGGGCTTCCCTTCGGGAACCAACTCTCTGCTTCCTGGTTTCTTGGCGGTAGCTGACTTCCTAGTGGGTGTAGCTGCTGTGCCCCTGGCAGTAGTATTGGATGGCTGGGTGAGCCTAACCCCTGCCCTGTGCCTGCTTCTCAGCTGTGTCGTACTGGTGCTGAGGTGGGCCTCTGTGCTGTCACTGCTAGCTATCGCCGTGGACCAATACCTGCGGATACACACACTACTCAGGTGATGTATGCGCTCTGAAACACTGGTTTACATGTATAAGCTAAGTGGGTAATATGCTTCCTAATGATTTGTAGAAATATTCCTCTTCCATTGCTTCTTTCTGTTGTATCCCTTATTCTCAGATACAAAGCCCTGGCCACACAGAGCCGCACATGGTTGGCTGTGTCTGTGTGCTGGATACTTTCCTTACTACTGGGGTTCACCCCTCTGTTTGGCTGGCACAACTACTCCTCTGTAACATCTGATTCCACCAATACATCTTCCTCTTCCTTTACCTCTCCACCACGCACCTTCCTCTCTGTTATTTCCCTCCCCTTTATGGTCTACCTCAAGTTCCTGAGATGCATCCTGGCACCCCTGCTGGTCATGACGCTCCTCTACGTTTGAATCTTTTGGAGCCTGCAGGGCCGTCTAAAGGAGAGCTGTCCTCAAGCCCAGGCCTCTCTGCTCAGGGAGAGGAGGCTGGCCTGCTCTCTGGCTCTGGTTCCCATTTTGTTTGCCAGCTGCTGGATCCCTCTGCACCTGATGAACTGTTTATTGCTGTTTCAAGGTCCTCAAGCTGTCACACAGGGGACAGTCCATACAGGCAGGTGACAGTAGCTTTACTAGTCCTTGCAAAGACTGCAGTTCGTCATTTTGTTGTTTGTTGTTCTGTTGTTCATATTCAGAGATTTGTTTGCATAGTTCTTCCATTGTTCTGATTTATTTTTTTTTACATATGATGTTATCACAGATAACAATACTTACCAGATCTGACAGTGAAAAATCCAATTCTCCAGGTATTCTCCTGTCTCATGCCAAACCAAGCCATCAACCCTGTGCTCTATGCCTACCGCATCCCAAAGATCCAGCAGGCCTACAGTCAAATATGGAGACGATTTCTGTTGAGGCTAAACTGTTCCAATGGGGACAGCAAGTTCAGCGATCAATAACAAGCAACCAAGCCAATCACACAGACACGTGTGGATCAGGACAGAGGACCACACCCTACGAAAGGACCACAGGGTCATTTTTAAGTGAAGTACGTTTGAGGTTTGAGTTCATGGGAGTATCACTGTTTCCAACAACCATTTAAAGCTTTATCACAAAAAAACATCAAGGCTGAGGAAATGCAGGCAGCTTGTGATTGTTTGAATTTGTAAAATCCCAACTTGTAGTGTTTGGTTCGACTGAAACCCTGCATATTCCCGTCCGCCATGGCATTTGGCTGCCTACCCCTGATCTGCAAACTTTATTCCAGTCAAAACTATCTCCTGTGTCTCCACTAGAGGGTACTCTGCACTAACAAACTCAACAGCTGCTGTTGTACACAAACCATGAAACCACCAGAACGCAGTATATGACAAACACACAATTTCAAGACCCAGTTCACTGATTTTTGAACAACTGTTTTGAGGCAAGTATAACTTTATTGAGATGTACATATATTTAAGCAAGTCATGTGACAGGTTCAATCAATTCAACACTAATCCTTTGCAGCACATATGTACCTGATCATTTTTACGATATCGAAAAATAAATGTGATACTCAGCCATGAGAGTATGTTGAACATTGATGAGTGTTCAGTGAGCTCCTCAGGGAAGGCAATAGACTGTATAGTTATCACCTGAGCAGGGTGTAATCCCACCCACCAAACTATACAACCTACTACCTCACCCTGACAGAGCCCAGAGCAAGCACAACACACGTTCACCTGCTAGGGAACACAACACCTAATTTACCTGCTCTAGCAAAAAAAAACCCCAATGCTTGTCACATTATTGCATAATTTCATTTGCTGCACGCGTATGTTTTGATTGGACGGCATGATTGCTCATCTGGAGATGACAGTCGGCGACTGGCTGACTCAGCTGTCTCCTTGGGAAAGACAGTAGATTGTATAGTTATCTCAAAAAGAGGTTACACAACCCCACAACTATTCAATCTACTACCTCAGCCCCAAGGACAGCATCCATGTTGCCTCAGCAGCAAAGATCCTCAAAGGTAAAACTCCTGCAATGGCACAAAGAAAAAGAGACAGAGAGGGTTATCTTAATTAACTAGTCTTTTCTGTAAAATACATGCAAGATAAAACGGGATAGGATTGTCACTTTAGAAGTGGATATTTATTTAACATTTTTGACTGATGTGTTCAAATTCAATCCCTGCAGAAAGAAGTGTAATCGTATTTTGAGTTTTATCTCTGTGTCTGATTCTTTGTTTTCGCTTAAATCGGCTCCTGGAAATGAATCAAAATCCCGACTTATGGCAAAAACTGCTCGTGCTTCATGACAACAAGTCTTCACCAGCCAAGATTTGGTGAAATGTTTATCACTTCTTCCCAAAGGAGGACCCTCTAAGATTTTGCATATTGGCACATCCTCACCGATCAACCAAGCTTTTTTTTGTTGCAGAGCAGAATGTCTTTAAGAAATCCGTTCCAATAACATAAATCAAAGACAAATAATTTAACAGTAAGCAGACAACGGAAAGTGAGAGCACTAATGTGTGAAAGCCCACCAAACAACTCACTGGCTTCCTTAGACTCTGGCATGTGATCGAAAGAGAAAAAAAAAAGAACTGCTCGACTCTGTGCCAGGAATTCGTTTCCGTTTTTGCCAAAAACTGAGCTCATTCCAGTGGGCTATCCCTGTGTAGGCTGGCTGCTGCTTCTCAGACGGAGGTACACGCACAGATGCCTGCAAATATGGCTTCCACCAGCTGCCTCTGATTGAATACAAGGCTGGGATTCTGCCCCCCAAAACACAACAAGGAAACACAAAATGGCGTCTCGCGCATCGGCCATTTTAGGTCTGCTTAAAAACACTATGAGGTCTAACTTTCAGGTTTTTTCCTGAGGCTGCTGTCTCACGATGAAGAAAGAGCCGCTGTTCTATCAAGAGTGATGGAGAATCAATCTTGTGCCGAGCAGTGAGACGCAGCCGACAGACCCAGACGACACACTCTATCACGGGTACTGAGTGAGACTCTAACATTTCTTATCAGACAGCCGGAAAGTTCACAAAGAAAAAGCATTATCAAATACAGCATGTCCATGTTTCTGTTATTTTCCTTGCGCCATTAACAGTTCAGTTTTGGTTCAAACAAAAAAATCCATAACTATGGCACTCTCACTGAACGAGTAGATTGTATTTTTGGTCTCTTGCTTTCATTATGAAAGATGTTGCTTATCCTCAGGTCGTTATACTCTTCTGGGATAAAGGTTGGGATGGGCCAGCAGGTTAACATGGCAGCAACTGAAGGGTTAATGACTGCCAGACTAAATGCCAGACCTAGGCCTCAGATAGACAGAGAAGGGCTAAGGAGGTACACTGCTTGCATAAATTAGCATACAGCCACAACCCCTGAGACTTGGTCCAGACCAGCCCATAGTTAGCATGCAGTAGACCCTGCTAGTCTGATTACAGAAGACCAGACAGACAGAAGGGGGTGGGGGTGCGTTGGCATGATGCCCAACTCTGCCACCATGCCAGTGGCAGATCTACAAGCTCTGTTTGGTCGCCAAGAAACATCCCCTGACTGGAGCTGTATTTGGAGGACGAGAGGAACAGACTAATAATGATATGACATGGTGCATTGGGGGAAATGGGTCAAATTAATGAAGATTTAACAGGACATCTGAGCATGGCCCCGAATGAAAAAAAGATTTAAACATTAAATACTTATGGGGAATTCTCTGCCTCTGGGTTAATTGCAAAAATTGCTGTCCCATTGCCTGCACAACTCCCGACTGTTTTGGAAGCACTGAAACCAGACTCTGTAGGTCATGTGAGCCCTACTGGGCACTGTTGTCTGTGATCGTGGACTTTGTCTATGGCACATAAAAGGAGCACGCATGGCTCTGCCGGGGCAAATCATTGTCTCTGTCAACAGCTTCAAAATAAATGTGCCTCAAGTCTGTGGGGCATCTGAGAGGATCTTAAAGAAAAGACAAGAAAAGGCAGAAATTTTGCCTACTGAGTTAATCTCATCTGCCTATCAGACAGTCTGTCTGTGCATCTGTCACAGCAGAATTATGGCAAAATGGTCGTAAATTCACATTAGCAGTATTCTACGTAAGCCAAGAAATATGGACCTTGTCCTCTCTTGCCCTCAGATAATGCCGCTCTGCTGTGACCAACCAGGATATGTTTTTCTGGAGACAATTTCCTGCTTGAGTATGTTAATCTTTCTCTGGGTGACAGTTACATATGTTTCTTTTGGGTTTTCCAAAACCTCTTGTCAGTGATAGCACTGGGAATTTTATATTTTTGAATAGTTTTCAAACAGATGTTTTACACTTAACCTGTTGTGTCTATTAAGCGATACTTGATTCTGTCACAAACATGCAATATCAAATATTTGTTTTAAAAAAAATCATTTTTATATTACTGCCACAACTACAAAAGAGGAAGGCCTTTTAAGGAAATTTAAAAGGAAACACTTACAAAATAATAAAGACAAGTCATTATGATCAAACTATCTACTAATTCTGCTCTTTTGTAGAATAAGTTGAAAGAATAAAATCAAAATGGCTGCTAAACAGAATTACCAGTGTTTATTATGCAGGCTTTACAAACTTCCAACATCGACCTAAATCTGTACTTTCAAAACACACGAAAAGATTAAACTGGTCTCTACTGCCCCATCTTTAACAAATAAAAAGCCATGCGAAAATTAATTTGAAAAATATTGTGGAAACAATAGGCCCTAGCTTCCTCTCCTCCACTGTGAAAGGATGCAGGATTCATCGGATTTACTCCTCACCCAACGCAAACGACGTAAACAAACAAATTAATTAGCAAATCCCCAAACACACACAGCACACTCAGATGCCAACAAAACTCCTCAGAATTGGAGCAGATTTTCACAGGAAGCAGAGGCAGGGAAATACCTATTGGATTGCCTGGTCCCTTGGTCCGCGAGACAGGATGAATGCTTGGCACAGACAACGGTGGGGGCACCAGACGATTGGTACAGGTTCTTGTGTGTTTCTCTCTCTCTCTCTTTCTCTCTCTCTCTCTGAGCTTTGTGCCAAGAATGGGCAGTGTCTGTGTGCCAGGCAGAATTTCAATGAGGGAGGAAGGAGGTGGCGATGGTGGGCAAAGAGGAGGAACGGTGGGGGAGCTGGAGTTGGCAGAGGAAGTATGCCACACAATAAATGGCAGGATGAAGAATTCCCACAGTTAAAAATATACAAACGGATGTCTTGTCTTACTTGTGGCCAGTTTTACTCGAGAGAAAAATACAAATACAAGAAACAGGGCTGATCCTCAATAGAGCGCTATGGTTATTTTATGGTTCCTGCTTTTTCACCTTCCCCTCTCCCTAAGGAATGCCTGGTTCCTACATTAAAGGACGAAGGACAGGAGCACTGAGCCTTCTCCGTGCCCACTTGGCATGGTGCCCACACTGATGTTCTGTATATCCTCATTAACCAGACACAAACACACAGGGCTCATGCTCGCATGTATACTGAAGTACGCTGCCATATGCATCTACTTACGCACAACCACACACTGGTAGACACAACACAGCACAGTTGCTTGACTTGTGAACATGAAAAAGCTCAGCCTATCTTATCCTGATTTACTAAGTGGTAATTAAATGAAAATACTTCCGGTCCTTTGCCATCAACTTCTCTATGTTGTGAGATAGAAGGCTGCACAGACAAATGTTGAACTCACAGGCATAAGAGCTAGGTAAACATGCCAGGAAACGTGTTTGATGAAACGACAGTATGACCCAGATAAGGCAGGAGTATAAGGGAGCCATTGTGTTGACTATCGCAATGTCCAACAATCATTTCAGACATAAATACATACACAGAGAAGTGGAGCAGAATTGAATAATCAGTATTAAAAATCCAATTTTAGATTTACACTTAATCAGCTCAGGTTAGTTTGTTGTGACATTAACAATGTATTTGATGTATATAAATTGGTTTCTTCAGTTATTACCTCATAAATGAAAAAAGAGGATAATCATTGACCATAACTGGTGTATTAGTTATACACTCCGACTACCCAGATGGCCAGTGACCTGAATGAAGAAAATATACATCAAAGGTTTCTTTCCTCCTCTTCATTTGCTCTCTCTGTCCCCTCTCCTCTTTTCTACTTGTCTATGGTTTTGCTAATGTGCTGATGAGATGTGTGGTTACCATGGTTTCAAACGTTTCTTATAGCTCAGATGCCTGGCCTGGCATGTTGCCACACGCTGCCACACGCCCACATGTTACAGCATTGACTAATGCTACACAGAGCACGCCACACACACACACACACACACACAAGCACATCCACACACACTTTTACAGCATATGGACACAAATACGTGGAAAGGTGTTTCCTTTCAAAGAGGGTGCGCGTGAATATTTGTGTGCATGTATACAAAGAGTATGTATGCAAGAGTGCAAAGTGGTATATGTCGCGGTGAAACAGCTGCAGCTTCCTGCATGAGAAGAGAAACTTCCTGTTGCCTCGCTGCAAACCGCGGCCGGTCAGCCAAGATATCAACCAATCAGCTATGTTGAGGCTGAATGCAGGAAGTTAGCCTGACTGCCTCTAGGAGAAAAACTCAGAAACATTATGAGGCAACACGATAAGTTCATCTGAGGATAAGAGAGGGGCGGGGAAAGAGCTCTCCCACTCCTGCCTCTCTTTCTGTCTCTGTAACCCTTGTTCTCTCTATTTTTCTCCAGCTTCTTTCTCAATATTTTCCTCTCATCACTGTCACATGTCAATGTACTTAAAAAGAGGTTCCTTTGGTTCTTTTTTCTGAATTAATTCATTGCTTAATGCCAAAGCTGAGTGATTTGAAATGACAGTGGCTGATCCAGACGAATTGGGTGTAGTTTACACACAAAATTGTGAGGGGTATGTTGAAAGGGTCTGCCCATATTCACTGTTTCTTAAACACGTGGCACGACGGCGCCATCTTACCACCAACCCCTATTTAGAACAAGATACAGTGCTGACAATAAGCAGTCCAGTTAGATTACTAATAGTACATAAAATATGCAGATATTTTAATATAATTCAATCAGTATTAAATTAACCTTCTAAAAATAGGTTGAATGATCGAATCGGTTGTCGGTTAATTTCCATACTCTGTTTTGTTAAATTCGGAAAGCGCAACATCGATATTTTGCTTTTGTTTTATGGCATTCTGGCCTCTGACATTAGGCTGTAGTCGAAATATACAATGTAATATGGATAACGTGATAAGCTAAGCTAAGATACACATCAATCAGATAAATGTTACTGTTTACGTTTACATTTTTTTTTCTTTTTCGACGCAAAATCAGACTATTGATAAAAAATCGACCGCTTTTCTGATAAAAACGTGAATGAACTACTGAAGAACACCAACATTAAACCACATTTTTTGCTTAACAATCTGCCCTTTTCTCTACAGCGTTGTCTGTTTGTTTTTCCTAACTCAGTGCGTCCTCCTGAATGGTTCGGTATCGTATACAGTAGTCTATGATGCAGTGTGTCAAGACAAACATTACAGTTGCCACCTTTTACAAACTGTCACGCCTCTAGATCACAGAAAGATAAAACTCACGCACGAACATAAATGATCCTGTGAAACAACTTCCAGATATTTGAGTTCTCATGGCGGCAGAAAGTGCAAACAGTGTGTGAAGGGAATGAGAAACACAGTAAATATTGCCCTCGTGTTACCTATCACAACAGCTCTGGATGATAGGCGACCTGCCAAGCACCTCACTTGTCCTTTGGATGCAACTTTTCAACATTGGTCAGCAGCTAAACTTATACTGACCTGAACGCAACAACAGCTCTCTGGCTCGGTCGACACTCTGAGGTCAGAAAGTAGCGGAGAAGGCCTGTCCTTCCTCCTGCCAGTCTACAAAGAGACACCTGTTCAGTACGGAAAGCCACAGAAAGACTGTTTACCACCCTGTCAGTGCGTGCTGTCCTAGAGCAGATAGGGGAGAGGAAGAGGAGGACAGGGAAAGACAGGAATACACAAATGAAGGAGGAGAAAGAGGATGGTGAGCAGGGAGTCCAGGAGTCCCTCTGAGCTTTAGAAAAGTTTCTCCTGTTATGTCCATCGAGCCAAAATGGCGGTGAGCGGAGTGCGGCGTGGCAACCGACGACGATAGACACGTTTACAGGAGGACGACCATGATGAAGGACAGAGAAGAGGGCGAGAGGGACTAGAGGAGAAAGATTATAGGGCAGCGAAAAAGATGGGAAGAGGTGTCGCAGGATAAAAAAGAAAAATACCTGGAGCCTGTATGTGAGCAGCGGGCTGGGCCGAAGGACTGGAGGAGAAGAGGGCCGTGATGGCGGGAAGAAGGGAAAAGAGAGGAGCAGAGCACACCCTCTGAGAGCTACACCCCCTTCCCACAATCCCCTCCTACTGGCGTGAGTGCGTCTGTCCGTACACAGGGTGACAGAGGGACGTCTGCTCACACACAGCTCTATATTACTCACACACACACACACACACACACACACACACAAAAAACACACACAAGCCACAGTATCAAACACACTATGCATGAGAAAAAGAGAAGAGCTCTAAAACAGAGTTACAATAGACTCACAGGACATCCAGTTGTGTATGATCAAAACGGAGACAAGCACGCGAACACACAGACACAGGACAGTTCAAAACACAAACATACACATAATCAATTCGCCAGCCTTTGGATCGCCCTCTGCTCTGCCCTGTGCTGTGTTTGCCTCGGTCCGCCTGCCCACTTTGGCACTGCTGCCAAGAGGGAAGGAGAGAAAAAGGAGGGGGGGGGGGGTTGTAGAGACACAGAAAGAGGAAGGGAGGGACATGCTGTAGCAAGAGAGGGGGAAGAGAAAGAGGAGGAGTCAGAAAAAAGAGTTAAGAAAGACAGTGAGACACAGGAAGACAAGAAAAAGAAAGAGAAGAAGCATGAACTGTGCAGAAACGATGACACAAAGCAGTGGGACAGCAGCTGGGAGCACTGAGAATTTGTAGGCCTATGTTAAACATAACATGTAACATCCAAAATACAGCTCTCGCCTTGCACTGCCACTGTACATACTATCCTGCAGCAGCAGACAGATGGCGAGAGAGATAAGCAGATCCTGACACTTCTGCCATATTGTTCCATCTCACCATATTTCTACAATCAATAGATCAAAAAAGCCCAAGCTAGCTCGAGACTCAAACTCTAAGCTGTTGGACTCGTCAAGTCCTCTCGCCCGAAAGAGGAGACCTGGGACACTTGACGTCTTTCTTGACATCTTTATTCTGCCTGCTTTTCTCCACATCTTCCTCAGTCCTTCCCTAAATTCGTCCTCTCCCTCCATCGGGGATAATATCACCCCTCCTCAGTGGGAGGGGTTTGAGGGAATTCAGCTAAATGAATCAATGAGCGAGGAGGGTGGATATTTCAGAGAATGTCTTTTTTTTTTTTTTCTTTCATACATTGGCATCTTTCCCAGGTCTCCCCTTTGATTTCTCACACAAGCAAGAGAATTGAACACCAGCAGATTTTGGATCAGTGAGCTGTCGCTTCTAGATTACCTCAATCAATAGGAGAGAAAACATAAATCCATCTGTTCATAAATGGCCGACATACTCTATAGTCTGGTTGTGGACCAATCACTGGTGTTTGAGCGGGTATCCCAAACTGAGCCAACCAATGAGAGCTCACATCTGAGCTGATGTCATTTTTGAAAATGTTGAGTGTAATTCTAAAAGGCAGGAATACTTCTTACTATTAAATTGCAAACAAATACTGCTTCTCTTCTTTTAAAAGTCACATCAATTACTTGAAGAAAAAAACAATCCTTGTTCTGTCTTTGGCAAGTGAAACAGTTAATTCTTCGTTGCAGCTGCTGTAATACCTGAGTTATTGAGTCCTCAAACCCAACAAACACACACTCTCTCTCACACACACACACACACACACACACACACACACACACACACACACACAGGAACACACACATTGGGAGGGTGTTCCCAGTCCCCAAACACTCACCGCCGAGACAAAACAGACCACAATAGTCCAGCTTGCCTGCCTAAACTCCACATGAGCCTTTTCTCGAAGATAGGACAATGGACACACACACACACTCACACAAACACACACATACAAACACATTCATACTGTACACAGGCACACACACAGACACACATGTGGTGCAAACAGTCCGGTTCTTCCATGGAGGCTCAGATTCAGCCAGCAGGTTGGACAGCCCCTCAACCTGACGTCACGTCTCCTTTGTTGTTTATGAATTTATTTCTCTCCTCAGCTGAACTCTCTGAACCCAAAGCCCCCCCCCACAAAACCTCTTTCCTCCCCTCCCGTCCTGTCCTCCAGCCCCACACTTACCCCCTGCCAACGAAGGCGGGCAAATACAGTATGGCTTTAACAAGGAATAAGAAAAGAAAGAGAGACAAGCAGACACAGAGAGGAGAGAGACAGGGAGAGGGAGAGAACGAAGCTCAGATGTCTATCTCACTTTTTCTTTTCCTCCTTTTCTTCTTCGATCATTCCCTGTGTCTCTTCCTGCTTGGCTTGTAAAAGTTTCAGCTGCATGGTGGGGCCGGCCCCTTTTGGCAGCCGTCCAACTCTTGACTCTCCTGTCCCCTTGCAAGAGAGAGAAGGAGGGGAGGACAAATATAGTCACAGCTAGACTGTTCTGTACAGTTGTGGAAGCTCTGAATGCACAGTGACCATTTTTATTTCACATCACCCCACACAGGAAGAGAGCCGTTTTGTCGCATTCCTCCAGCATGTATGATGAGTTTTCAACGGAGCAACATGCAGTGGCTAATGTGTAAAATACAAGCTAATCATTGCCCGGGACATCCTGCAGAGTTTCAAAAGGCTGTACCACAGTTGTGTTGTTAGTCTGCCTTTAACTGAGTGTCACAGCTGAATCTGATAACAGTGTGTTTTACTGCTCACACCCAGTTCACACAGGGATACACTGACTTTGTCGTTTCTCCTGGTATCAATAACAGGAGCAGGTCGGTTGCATGTATGCACAGACATATTTACACATGCACACTTGAACTTTTAAAATGGCAAATATTTAAATTAATTAATTAATGGGCCTTGTTTCAGTGCGTAGGTGCGCACACACATGCACACACAGACGGAAAGAGAAGATAAGACCTACTCACCTAACTTGGTGCACAGTTAGTTAAAGTAATTCTGTAATGGTGAGGCAGTTACTAAGAAACAGTATCCTAATCATAACTATGCTCTGTAAATTAGACTAATTACAGGACTAGCATTAATGTCTAGGTGAATAAATAACTGACTAGGCTTTATCTGTCGGTGACTTTTTACTTATCCATGAAGTAACATGGAACAACGAGCATCTCCATTCTTTTAAGCACCATAACACTATTCTGCCATAATTGTTAAAGGCAGTCAGCTAATATGCAGATTTATACATAATATATTTTCAGTCCAATAAAGCTTATAAACTAAAATACTGCAAAGGCATTGCTCATACATTGTGTGCATTTTCAGTAGTTCCATAGCTACCTAAATCTGATTTATAATGTCCATAATGAAAGCATATTTACATATAGCAGTGGTGCTGTTTGTGGCTCATCCTGAGGTGAGGTCCCTCTTCATACTTTAAATAATATAGAATAAAAAAAAAATTAAAAAAATTCTGAAGTAATTATTGGGGGCCACAAATAGAAATGTATTAAATTTTGTGGGCTTTGCGCAAATTCAGCTTAGGTCTTGTGTGAAACATTTAATAAAGAAGAATATTTCACTTATGTACTCAATTATTTCTTTAGCGGATCAAGCAATACAGTAGGTCATGAAGGGTTAATTCACATGCAAGAAGACCAGTATAACTTGTTTTCTGCTGTGGCTCAGGACAAGAATAGCCTACTGATCCTTCCTCAGATGTATTGTATAAGATTAAATTATTGAGGCTGAATGATTTTGGAGTCCTGACACATGGCAGCCAGACCCAAAACATCTTCTATACATGATTGTGGACACTTTCCTAGTAGCTAATGGTACTAGCTAATAGCTAAGAGCTTGCCCAAATTGAAGGATCTTACCAGATGTTTACCGACTTGAAAAAAAAAAAAAAAAGTTTTTTTGGGAAAAACTTTCGAAAATGCAAAACTCTAAAGTAAACCATCCAATTATGCAAAACAAACTTTTCCAATCCTTTCATTAGAGGCAAGGTGTCAGCTGACCTTGCTGGGATGTTTTTGTGCTGCTCCGTGTGTCTGTATTACAAATTTGTTGAGGTCTGTGTAAGTGACGACCGAATCAATGTAGGCCCACGACTCCTGTCAGCGTTAGACGGTAAGTGCAAGTTTTCCGCATTAGCTGTTTAAGGACAGCGACGAAGCAGCACAGTTTTCACTGTAGAAAGATGAGGCGCCCCATCTAGCGGCAAACCTATGCAAATGCAGTTTCTGGGACACTTCTGCACATACTGTTATTTTATTCCCCTTCATTTTCTTTAAAGAGTGCGAATGACTTTTATATTAGAAAACTTGCATATTTTTGCTGTAATCTACAGAACTATCTCCCACTGAGAATGGTATCTCCCCAGCAGGTATATGTAGCAACATTTGACATTCTCTCTGTATATGTGATTCTCAGTTCTGTTGTATGTATATTGTTGATACCACTTTCTAATAAAGCACAGTTTATAAAGGTTTTATAAACTGTAATTAATGGCTTTATTAATGGTTAATAAATTATTTACTGAGGTTTTATAGATCAGTTATAAGCCATTAATAAGAACAAATTTGGGGTTGCCGGTTTGTTAAAAAAAAAAAAATCCTCAAGTACATTCATTTTTAATTAATTAAAGAGACCCCACCAATGGACTGACATTGACACCTATCTTCTGGAAAAGGGCTGCAGGAGATCTGGACCAAAATCAATTTATAAACTGCTTAATAACATACAGTAGGTAATAAAGACATAGGAGACGAGTCAAGTAAAGAGTAGGGGGGAGGAAGAAAGAAGAGGCCAAAACTCCACAGTAACACTCGCAGTATAAAGGACAACTTTACCGTGAGACTACATTATACAACAGACTACACACTACAAAGAACATTTAGATAAGATAGGTATGAAAAAAAACATTTTAAAACAGGTTGAAACATATATAAAAGACAACCAATCAGCCAGTGGGGAATCCCCCCAAAAAAGGAAGAAAGAGAGATAACACACGTTTTAGTAAGTTATCAGGAGGTACAGGGCTAAGATTAGATAGTTAGATATTCTTTTTTGCTATGCAGATGAGTGCAACTTCGAACATGTGTGTTTTGTAGGGCTTTGGACAGTCATGATTCCACTGTATTATAGCAATGTTACTCAATGTATCCTGGTCATTGTTACTCAATGATCAAACCGTCTGATATCAAGTAAACCCTCTTGCCTACGATACAAAGTCAGGCAAAAGTGATGACAACAACACAGAAGTGGGAAAGAAAGAGAAGAATGAAGAAGGAAGGGAGCTCTGGATTGACCATTCAATTTCTTCTTCTTTTTTCCAGTACGAACAGCCGCCTAGCCACTCTGGAGACTTAAAGTCATAATCCCAAAGAGTCTGCCCTCCAGCCAGCCCCTGAGTGAGTCAGACAGAGCTGGAAAGTATTGAGGGATAGGAGAGATAGATTGAGGCTTGTTCCCTATTTATCCTCTGAAGCTAACTTTAACAGGGCAATGATAGAAAGGAGAGAGGGCACCTCTTTAAAATCCATGCCAATGCCAAGATGCATGGTAGCCATTATTATTTCTCCATATCCACCCTAAAGTGTTTCTAAAACCTCACTGGAGAAGTACAAGAACTGTGTATAGGCAGGTTGAGATATAGACATGTTTGTACATGTCAAAACGAAACCAGGTAGATCCAGCTGATGTTACTCAATCTGTTTTGTACTGTACATTTCACTCTCAGGCACTTTTGTCAATAACCAGTAAGCAGAGAAGTAAGTCATCATTATTAGCATAATTATCTTGATCAGTTTGTTTGTTCCAAACATGTGTGTTTTGTTTGGTTTTTTTTTTAAATATTGAAAAATTTGGTGAAGTCATTTGTCTTAATCCAACTAAGAGATGAAATGGACCGTTGTGTTCTGAGCAGCTTTCATAAACTCACAGGACCAAAACAAACCAAAAAGTCTTGCTTGTTGACTGTACATGTCACCCACTTCCTTCATCCGTGGATGCCTTGTTGACTATGGCCTACTAGGCCTCTGAAACGCGAACGACTAAGGTGCTACTGCCCTCCAGTGGCCCTATGCCAGGACAACATCAGCCCAATAGGATGTTGAGGGGTTGACCTTTTTACACCGGCCTGCCTATTCCTGTTCTTCTCTCCATTCCCAACCACTACGGTGACTTTTGTCTGGTCCTGGCCTGTCACTTTTATAGTCAATCACATTTCAATCAATCAGTTCAGAGCGTCAAAGAAGCCATATAGGTGCAGACATGGCAAACAAGTTTTAAAGACAGTGTTTGCATCAAACCTCACGGACCAATACTGATCGGACCTCAACTGTTGAAAATGAGGGAAACCGGGAGTCTTGCAGAATTCAAGTACAGATGTTAGCCTTCAATCTGTACCATTAAACAGGATCTAATTGTCAGCAGTTGAGGGACATGTTGAGAATGAGAGCATTTAAAGTCTCTTTGTCTGTCTTGTGTCATTTTGTCAAGAGGCCATTACATCTCCTTTTACAACAGAATCACTGTTGCATGTCGGTTTGCATAAACAGAGCCTTTTCCTCTAATTACTCTCACCTTTCAATTAAGTGTGTAGTAAATCATTAATCAAGACTGACCTAAGCCCATGTGGATCCCTGAGCAGTGTTTGACAGAACCCCTCCTCTAGTCTCCCAGCATCACCATGAACTGTATAGTTTCACAATGTTGTGGGATACGTGGAAGCACGAGTTGGGACTTCATCACGGAAAGTAAGAAAATAAATTAATCAACCACATCAACTAAAACAACAAACGTCTCTTCTCATGTGAAGAATGTGACTGTAAAATTAGTATGAAAAATACCTGCATAGATATTTGAGTGATGAAAAGATTTACTTAAATCCTCTAAGTGTAACTTCCCATTCAGTGCCTCAAGCCATAGTGTATAACCATTTGAAAGCAGCAGCACATAAAAACACGCTCCATGTATATTTGTATTGGTATATTGAATTAAATACAACTGGAGATGACAGGAATGTAGAAGCTTTGTTTGGTTCATTAATTGATATGAAGAGAGAAATCAATGAGGTCTCACGGAGCCCCGAGACAATTTTGATCATTCTCATTAAATGTCGTTAGTTTGTAGTCGCTTGGTTCAATTGTCACAATGGTCTCCAACCTTCTTGGCTTCTGACCATTTAAAACAAAGTAAAACAAAGCACTTTGCCATTAAACTACCCAGCAGTCTATAAAGTACCTAAATTGACTGGCAATTTTGATAACTGATTATTCGTGTAAGTCTTTTTCCAGGCAAAAATGGCAAAAAGTCACAAGTTCCAGTTTTCCAGAAGTGAATATTTGCTATATTTTTTATATTTTCTGGGCTCCAGGGCAGTTGCCCGCTTTCCCCAGTTGGTGACCCAGTTTTGACATTGAGAAATTAAACCATTAAGTAATAATATCCAATAACACAATATATTGTTAATAATATAACACTCTGACTGGAGCGTTTCTGTATAGTGAGCAGCTACTTCTACCATGGATACTTTAATTTCATTTTGCTGATAGTATTTCGCCTTTACTTAAGTGAGATTTTGAATGGGAAACACGCATTAAACGTAAATTTTCAGAGTCCGTTTCAAAATGATAGCCAGGTGCCCATATGAATACTGAAACGGGTTTTTGCTTGCTGCAATCTTCCCTCCTTTTTTTCATACTGGCCGTGAAAGCATCCGTTCCCGAATCCGTTCCAATGCGAGTGACGGGGACAAAAACCCACAGCCCTCGGTCTGCGTCAAAAAACATGCCCGGGTTTTATCCGACGCTAAGACTGAGGCTTCGGCAGTCTGTGTTAGACAAATCAGGACGATATCTCCCGACGTTTCTTTTTAGTCTTTTTAGTAAAAAAAATTCCCTCCTTGTGTTACTATTCCTCCACCGCAGCTCGGCATGGAAAGACTGCCAGCTGGAACAAAAAAGGGGGGAAATCTGTAGTCTCACGTTGGAAAAGATCCACTGGATCTGTCCAGCGGTGACTGCAGGAGTCCCGCATTAACGTCATAGGAACTGTGGAAAACATTTTGTTTGGATTTTGTCCCCACAATGCTCATATTAAGAGTACGTTATGATGGGATCTCCTAATGGTCAGTATGAACAGGAACCCTGGTGCGAGGTTCATATGGGCCCCTGGCTGTTGTTTTGAGACAGACTTGAAAATCCTTTGGGGTCCCCGTGCTAGACTCTAAAGACACAATATTCAGCCCGTATGTTTGAGGACAATAACATCGACATCCCCACCTTTCCCCTGTCCCTCTCCGCTCCCACCAGGAGTCTGATGTCATGGGCGGAGTTTGCGTTGAGGACCCACAAAACTTTTGCTTGTGCTGGCTTCGACGCCACGCCTCTGTGCGTTTTCCTCCGCGCGTTGATTTCATACCAAACTCATACCTGGCATTCCGCCTTTTTTTTTTTTTTTTTTTTCTGTCAAACACGGTCGTTTTTGCCGAGGAAATACTCGCGATTCGGAAAGGAAAACCGCCGTGGAAGCAGAAGTAGAAGGAGAGGAGTGTGTTCCCGTAAGAGCGGGGCAGCAAAGCCGTTGTAAGGTGAGTGCGCTCTCAGATAGTTCTTTGTTGTGTGCACTAACTTTCACGCTGCAGCAGCTGCTTCGCTTCGTGTGCGCTCGAAGTTTTGGGATTTTTGACATATTTCGCATTTTCCCGCTGCCGCTTTGCTGATTCAGAGCCTCGCGTGTTTAGCAGGCTGTTCCCCTTGTATTTATGTTCACTTGTGCTGCAATGGAAGTGACTTTTCTCGGCGTATCTCGGACTTATTTTTGAGTTTGTTGAGGTATTATTAGCCCGCAAGCTAACCAACTAGCATGTCAGCTCGAGTGTGTTAGCACTGGCTTGTGTGAAACATATCCACCGAAGGATACAAAATATTATTTCTCCTTACACTTTAAAGTCGTTTGTTCAGTGTTTTCGCAACTATTAGCCCCAGCTAGATGGAAGTTTTTTTTTCGCACTCGGGATCAAAGGCAAATTTTGCCAACTCACAGATGGCTAAACGGCTCCCCACCGTTGAATGTGATTTCATTTTTTCCCTCTACGTGCTAGCAGATGGGATTCATTTCTTGTTATCGTCAGAATTTCACCAACATTTGAGACTGGTTTAAGGGGTTCAACAGAAGTCAAAAGTGAAATAGATAACAACCTTTGTTCGCTCCCCAACACCGGTGCTCTGACTGAATTATCAAATTAGTGAAAGACGTGTTAAATTAATCTGTGTGAATAGAGCTTGATAACTGTGCTGTCTAAAACCTACAAAGGTCTGCAGTATTAGTATTAGTAGTAGTAGTAGTAGTAGTAGTCAGCTACAGTGTGAAATCTGAAAGTATTGTGATGAAATCAAGCTTGGATAATCATAATGACACTGCTGTCCCCGTTGGAGAAGAAAGCAGCCCGTGATGTGCATGTGTCTTGTCAGTGTTTGCTGAGCTCATGGCTTTATTTAGCTCAATGCCCTGCTGGCTCCTTACTGTTCTAAACACCTGACCTTTTGGCCACTGGGAGCTATGCTGAAAATGGCAGAGCGGCATCTGACTTTGGTGAATTATGCCCTAACTTTGCATCACCATTAGTCTGTTAAATGTTAAATAAAGCTGTGGCTGGGACACCTCAGTCAGTTGCATGATTTCCCAAATCCTATCCAAATTGCTCAGCGGTAACCCGACACTCAGTCTTGTTAAACACTTCCCGGCCACTTTATTTGGTGCACCCATACAATGCTGTGCAATCCAGTAAAATTGATCTGCAACAAATTCTACATTTATGAAGGTGATAACGTTCAGTTTTTGTCAAAACTTCCCAAGAGGTTTTGATTCAACTGTGTGTTTATTACTGATGTCCTAGTCGTACTCTGGTGTTGCACTGTAATGCATTAAACTTTTATTAAACTGAAATTATATGCACTGTATTATATTAAAATTTGCCTCTAATATGTTTGTAAAAGGGGTTGGCAAAACGTACGAAAGATGTTGCAGTATAATGTGGTCCATTTCAACACCACTGCAAACTACAACTACAGTCATAAACATTGTTAATTAATACCTCTCTCACAGTGCCAGTCAAAACTAAACATTATCTTTGCAAAGGTGGGCGTTATGGCTCAGCTGTTGTATTGGATTGCATTATAGTTTACAGGTGTGCCTAATAAAGTGGCCACTGAGTGCACAATAGTATACTATTTACTGTCAATAATGTATATCAATTCTGTCGATGTTTGAATTAACTGAATGGATTTAATAAAGGTTTACTCTTATGTTTTTCCTTTAAATATTGTTTTTGTTTTTTGACTTTATTAAAACCCAATATGCAGCAATGTACTGAATAGAGTACTTTCATTCATTTGCCACAAACTGAGCCTGCACATTTGATTAGTGTGACAAATTACAGAACATAACAGAAAGCAGTGTCATTACACCAAATAAGGACATATTTGATGTTGCCTTAACAAGTTTCATGTTTATTTCTTGTTTTGTCTGACCAACTTTTCAAAATCCGAAGATATTCAGTTTACTATCATGTAGGAAAAAGAAAAGCATCAGATCCTCAGATTTGAGAAGGTGGAATCAGCAAATGTTTGGCATTTTTTACTTAAACGGTGACTAAAATTATTATTCCCGATTCATTCTCCGTCGATTGACTCATTGATTAATCGACTGATCGTTTCACCTCTTGTGTGGACATGAGCTTCGAGTTGTCCACCCAGAGTGGAGTATTTCCGTTTTAGAATCTTTCATTTGAATGGTGTTTAGAGGCCTGAAGAGATGGAAGTATCCAGTATCCCCTCCCTGATAAATTAAATTGGTCTAAAAATTCCTTAAAGCAATTTTCATAAAATTAGTCACAAAAGTCACAGTCATAAAGTATCGAGGTGATTAAAACAACGTTAATTGTGTTTTTTTGAACTGTTAAAAGGGGCCTGACGTATCAAGGATCCCAGACAGAACAATAGGGTTAATCAGATCAGTAAGGACAAGCAGACAGAGACAGACAGGCAGACAGAAAACATCTTCTGAGTTGCCGACTTCGCACACTAAAACTTTCAAGACTGACACATCTCCTCCCCTGAAAATCAAAATGTTCTCTTAGGCTTTGCTCTTTCCTAACCATCTCACCAGGGTCTGTCTGATCTCTATGGCAACAGCACAGTCCCGTCAGCAGTGATTGAAACTGGGACGGCCCTGTACAGTGTGTGTCCAATAAGGCCACCACAGCAGGGGAAGCTCAGCGACCACACTGATCCTCTGTGGTTCTTCTGTGGCAGGGACCATGTTAGCCACACTCTGGAAAACATTACACACCAGGCAGCACTAATGTTGCATATGTGTGCCTGTGTTTGAGGAGACTTGGAGCATCTTCAACAATAACAAAAGAATGTGTAATTTCCTCATGTGGCCCAGGCAGCAAGGATGCAAGCTTCTGAGAAGTTCGTATGATTCAAGTATTGCCTTTTGAGCTAGTTTCTCTAGGACAGTTAGCTAAGAAAAATTATTAACTGGCCTCACCATCACTAACTATAGTCATCTATTTGTCACCTATCATCCTTCCATCTACTGTTGTAAACTCAAAAGCTCAACCAACTGGTAGTGTCTTCATTGACCTTGGACAGTGTCTTTATAAATTTACAAGCTCTTAATGTTTTGCCATTTTGTCTGTCAGGTCTTTAACCCTGGATGCCAGGGCTATTAATACTCCCTGTACCCATGGAAGCAGTAAACAACTTCATATGAATCTGATCTCGCTCTTGGTGAGGTATGGAGACATTTGGAGTCAAAGAAATGTTCCACCATTCTCAGCAGCCGTAAAGTTAATCCGGGTCCTGTCCATCCATCACAGTGTGTCTGACGTTCAGGGCCACTCTTGATTTTCTTGAACTGCCCGTCATTGGGCCTCATTCATAAAACTCACAGATTTGATTTTAATAATATTTTAAGTAATGTTCTGAGGTTTCTGAAAAGTTTGTAGGCAGGAACAACATTTCTGATTGTTCATCACCACTAATAGTGACAGAAGTAAGGCCCTTTTCTAAAGCTGTGTTCAGCGTAACGCCCATGAAATTTAAAGCGTAAGGTTTGCTTAAAAAGGCACTGCGCAAATAAACATGTTTTTTGAGCTGTTAATTATATGATATGACTGCACTGTGATGAAGCACATCAGTGCTGGTGTTGACCTTTCTTATTTAAGTTATAAAAATCAGCATTTCAAGGGTTGAAAATGGCTCAAGACGCCATCTACTGTTTTAAATCATCCTGAACCTTGCAAGGTCAATGCTGACATAGTCAACTGTTTGGGACACATTTACGTCATGATATTTATATTAAAAAAACAAAATAATGCTAACACCCTCTCATCAGAGGTGGACGGAGCGGCTACCCCCGGGCACTCATCATTCACAGGAGTTTACACTATTTTTGCTAAAACTCTACTTTGGCGCAGTGGTTAGGACTTAAAAGCACCGGACTGCATTCTTTCCCTTCAGACCCTGATATGGCTTAGCAGTGGTTGCAGATGGCAGCAGGTCCCTCGATAGCAACATACTGCTATGTACATTTGCAATCGGCAGTTTTCACAAGATTGCTTTTTTTAACTACATGCTTGGGTCCAAAAGCTCCGGCTCCAGGCATTACTGGGGCTGGAGCCAACGGCTCAAATTGATATGGCTCGGAACCACCATGGTCCTCCACCATGCTAATGTCCACTCCAATCGTTTCTGGAGGGGGAAAAGACCTCCACCTCAAAAAAGCCCTCAGGCACAGGTGCCTAGAGATTCTGTGTAGCTGTCCATTTTTCTCTGGCCTGGGGATGTCTCTGACCAACTCCTGCTCAGATCTGTTCTGCTCCTTGGTTTGCAACATTAATACCCACAAAGACTTTATCTACCCAGAGATATATAAATAAACGTTACCATGGTGTATATGGCCTTGCAAAATTTCTGAAGATTGACAAATTTAGATGTTTTTCTCGTAGAATATATATACATTGCCAGAGCCAGTTCTCAGATTTTACTTGTTAGGGAAACCCCTTCTCCCCATCTCCAGGCTCTAATACTTTGCCATGATTTTATTGCTTCTAGTTTTAAATCAAACCACATTTTATAACTCTAGCCCAAGTGCAGTTCAGTGCTGATACAGCATTCAACTCTGCTTTGACATCCTACCATGCTCTGTATTGCTCACAGACCATTTCTCCAGTTCTCACCTTCCAGAATAAGGTATTTTAAAAGATGTCCAGTCAGTTAAGGTTTGGTTTAAGACTTACAAAAAGTTTCATATGGACAACAACAAAAGGTGTTTTTCAGGAATCAGATTCAGGGTTTTCATATTTTTTCCCCTCCTAACCAATGTAAGAGACAAAATAGATTTCTAAGCTGCTATCGTTGTGGGTAGTTGTGTGTGTTACTTAATTTCAGCAGTTGGTGAGTTGAAGAAAAAGTTAATTTCTCTAACCGCAAAAATGCCCTTTGTTTATTATTACCAGTTCACAGACTATACACTTTAGGGTTTGTATATGTTGCTTTAATAGATGGTTTAAAACTGTACTTAGTTTTCAAAACATCCATGAGACAGCTGCATTAATTTCTTTACCCTTGCTTTTTTTTTCTAAATTCACCGGCTATCAAAATAAATACTGCTCTGCATTGTGGTAGATATTTTGTTCTAATGCTTTTTTAATGTGGAAGAAAGCCCAAGTTTAAACCTGGATACAGAACAAGAATTGTCATTTACATTAGTTCCTTTTTTTTTTTTTTTTTTTTGATGCTCCGTGTTGGAATTTAACTTGATAATTATTGCTTGTGTTTTACTTATTTTTTATTACTACAATTAATAATCACCAATCAAAAAATTTTTTGAATGTGACGTGTGATCATCATGTCAAATCCAGTACATGATCTGTTGTAGCACTTCTCTCTAAAATGTTCTACAGCACCACAAAATTATTAGAAACGTATTGTCCTGTATGTTCAAGGTGTGTTGTGGCTGGAGCCGTCATCATTGCGTCGGAGTGGAGTTGCCGTGGCAGCCCTGACGGGGCGCAGGAGGAGGGTGGCAATGGAGAGGGACTGGGCGATGGGGCGGACCGTGGATTGGATGGTGACCCTGAGGGAGTGTGGAGTCCAGACATTGAGCAGAGTTTTCAGGAAGCTCTGGCCATCTACCCTCCCTGCGGCAGGAGGAAGATCATACTTTCAGACGAGGGGAAAATGTATGGTGAGGAACACAACACGTTTCTGTGCTAACGTATTGGGTGTCATCCAGCCTTCCTATTATCTCCTGCCACCTCCAGTCTCGTTCTTCCATATCTAATCCAAAGGCCAAAGTTGAAGTCTATATGTCTGTTAAATGCCCACTGAGATTCTTTACAGAAGAATGTTAAGAGAAATCATTCTTATCTTGTTTGTAGAGGGTCTTGACCAAACATTTTCTGTCACAGACCCACAAGCTAAAATATTTTATCATTTGCTCACAATGTCAGAATTTTTTAGAAAAAATTTGCACTATTTTTAAACCTTTTTTTTTTTTCCATAACTTGGGCCTAAATTTTTGTAGTAATTGTATTCAGAGTTCACTGCACAGATTGTGGGCACAGGGTCTCTGTGAGGCACAGCTTTTATAACTGCATCTACAGGGCAGAATATATAAAACAATTTGCCATTCAGTTTTCAGGAATGGACTGCATGTACTTTTGTTGTTTAAAATGATTTCTAACTTACTTTGAAATTACAATATATATCCACCATTGCATTTGTAAGGTAATCTACAGCATGTAAAACCACTAACCATTGCAAACAAAACATTATTTACACATACATTAAGTTTGTGACAGTGAGTATTTAATTGTGAAGTAGTGCTGCAAAACAACTAATGTTTTAAATTGAGATTTTGTGTTGTTGTATTTAATTTTTCACTTTTCACCTCTAAATGGTTGGTTGGTTTTTGGCAGTTTAGATAACAGTTTTAAATTTTACTTGTTTTAACCTGTATATTTGTTTAAGTGGGGTCCCTGTCTGCAAGCTGTAAAGTGACACCAATTAGTAAACATAGCTAATAAGTTTGTGGGCAAAAATTACCCCAAAAAAAGTCCCATATCCCGTCTGTACACACTCTCTATCAACTTCAGCTTTCCAGAATAATATAAAACAAATTTTATTCCTGATGTTGTTTGGCTGTCCAAGGAACCACCACAAAGGCTTGTAGTGATCTGCTGCGTGAACTTTGGAAGCTAGTGGTTTATTGATGCTTCTTGTGAAGACCTCTTAGTTTGTACCGAGGTGATCTGCTTGCAGTAATTTTAGGAGATGGCTTTTGATCTTTGAGGTCAAAGGGGGCAGCCAGCAGTGACATGGTCAAAGGATAGATCAGGTTGACATTTCAGGTCCGGTTAGGGATAACATATGCAGAAGTTGCTTGACTGCTCATTCCCCTGGGGCACTAGTTACTTAATGACTGGTTCATATTGGTCTATAGGACTGCATAACCAGCATTGTAGTGCATGCACACATGCAGTGGGACTTTTCTCTGTTTTTAGTAGGACCTGTTCAGGATGGTGCCTGCAAGTAGAGCTTTGATGTAGTTTGACCATTTCTTCCTACCTTATTGAAGGCCTTGGCTAGCACCCAACATTCCTAGCCCTTTTTTTTTTTTTTGGCTGAGCGTTGGCATTCCCACCTGCAGCAGTCTGTGTCATGCATTCGTGTATGTGTGAGTGTCTGTTGTGAGGGAAACAGGATATGTGATCCCATGCGACAGAAAGGGAAAGTTTGTTTCAGCATTGTGGCATTTTCTCCTTTTGTGGAAATGTGGGCTCACTGTGTTGACCACCCCCACTTCTCCCTCAATAAATGAGGATAGTCTCATTGGGATAAGCATTCACACGCTAAAAAGCTATACTGACACTTAGAACATAATACCCATGCTCCTATTAACCCACCAGTCTCTCATTTTCAAACCAGTATGTAAGGCACCACCCCCAAATTTTTGAGTCACTGCTTCGTCATACAATTTGGAGAGACTTTGAATAACCCTGTTTTGTTTTTTCTTGTATAAATGTGTAAAATTATTTAATTGTTTTCTTTAATTAATTAATTTATTTATTTATTTTATTCAATAGGAATTTTAAAATAACTGTATACTATATATATGTGCTTTTTTTTTTTTTAAATCTTGTGTGTGCCTTCTAGTAGTATGACTGCTTTTATTCAAATAGAAAATGTTACAGAAATTTTATTAACTCCAAAATTGGCAGATTGCCAGAGCAGCTTCTACAGACGAAAGAATTTAAGTCCCCTTTCAAACACTGAGCCAACTCACAAAATTGGCAGAGCATTTATAGATTACCATTCATGTCTGCAAATGGCTCTGTGGATAAATATGGATATCACGGTCAAGCAGTTAGAGCCATTTAATGCTCATTTCATTTAGCTAGAAAGGTCAACTTCAGAAATGTATGTTTCAGATAGCGCAGCTGTTAAAACCAGGAGAAGACAACATTTAAACTGTATAGGGATTTTACAATAACCAAAATCCCAGACTATACATACTCGTGTTTTAAAATATCAGATTTACCTCAATAGATGTTCTAGCTTTAATGTACCCTCTCCTCCTTAACTAGGCCTGGCGTAATTGAGCTCAGCCTCTGTGTTGTATTTGCTCTCAGTCATATGTTACAAGCATGATGTCACCCTGGATTATGGTTTCAAGCATGTATTCCCAAATTAAGATGATCAGAAGACAGATCACTTGCTCCTACACTCATAGAGTGATACATATAAAACCGAGGCAACTTGTTTTAATGATAATATTTTAGTAACATTGGTAAATACAAGGGCTGGACAGAGTTTCATCAACATGTGCAATCTCCTGCAACAAATAGGCGTGAGTGCATTAAGACTGTGTCAGAGAAGGTATGTGTAGGTCATATATATCTAAATACTTTGTTGTGGTGTTGTATTTGATTGTATTAAACTATAAAGGATTCAAGAGTTTTTGTCCCCCATACACGATTGAAACGCCTTTTTGACCCTCAAAAATTACCAGAGATGAGTGACACAGACTACACAAAAAAATCAAGCTTTTTGACCATAATAAAAAATCTAGCTCAAAAAAATCAAGGTCATATTTTCTGCAGGCCTAGTTTTGGTGGATAGCAGTAGACTGCATGGATTTTCTTGATTTGGCCCCCTCTCTTAAATTACACAATAGCTGGGCCCATATTTACTTACTTCTGAGAACTGCATTGAATAATTCTCTAAAGAACCAACTTAGGTAGAATTTTTTTTCACTCTTGAGTGTGAAGAATAACACATTTCACAAGCAACTTACTGCTGCTTGTGGGAAAGTGTAGGAGTATCATTTAAGAGTAGTTCTTATGTGAACAAATGTATACTCAGAGCAGGAAGACCCAATCAGAGACAAGGATTTACGCCACATCCGCTGCATTCTTCAGCTTTAAATTAAAAAAAGAAAACTATCCTTACATTTTACAGAGTGAATTTTTTTCTGCCACAAAAATGCTATCTAATATATTTCTGACATGTAAATATACAAATAGAGATGAAATAATAGGACATTTTTTGTAATGGAAACAAACAAAAACAAAGCCATTCTGAAATAAACATTGCTAACCTCTGTTTTTGTACTGCAGCCATCTAGGATCTACTCTGAACCAATGTAGGGGACCTTTAGGGCTCTCTTAAATTTAAGAGCATTTTTAAGTCCAAATAAATTTGCTAAATAGCTTTTTATTAAGTTTGCTGTAGGTATAAGAATCAGTAATTCTATTTCTAGCTTTTTGATACACAGAGGCTCCAGTGAACAAAGCTTAACACTTAATAAATCAAATATTTTTGGGGATGTTGTTGAATTTGTAAAATACATATTTGGCAGGGAATCTTCACACCCTGCTGCGAGAAAGTCAGACTCCAATGGTTCTAAGGGAGATATGTGTCACTAATAAAATTTTGGCAGTTGTGTTTTATTTCATAACCCTGTAGATAATGAAATAAAGACTAATTGGAGTTTGTTTAGTTTTGCTTCATGCTAACCCACTCTATTGTCCACTGTCTTTCTTTTCTCTTTTCTTTTTGATGAAAATTTCATCTCTACTTTCAACAAGGAATCAAATGGCCAAATGCTTCATTTATGTGACAGATAAGGGTAGAAACAGAGGACAATTTAGATGAAATGACACGATTTTTGAATGAGCATAGTTACTTGCTAAGGAACTTCATCTTGCAATGTGATACCATGTTTCCTAACTTCCTCTCTTCCTGATGGGTTCTCATTTTAAAGTGTGAATTATCCCCAGCAAATGGAACATGAGTTGGGTTCTGATTTAAAACAAAAAAAACAAAAAAACAAAAAAACAAAATTAAAAAACAATTGTGGAGTAGTGGTAGGCTGTAGAAAAATGCATGCGTCCTGTTTTGGGAATTGGAGCAGACTGCTGTGTCTGAGTCAGCCCATTTTGTTGATTCTGGGGAATTCTGTGTTCTGGTAACTTCACATAGCTGATGTGACTCAACTTGATGTGACCTAAGTCCCAACAGCATCGCACCACTTCCCAGAAAGAAGGATGCTGATGTTGATGAAGTTAGTGCATGTGTAAATATGACTGCAACAGGGGAATCAGTCTGTAAGGTTTCATTTAATCACTTTTATTTTTAACCTCTCTTCACGCTTTATGACATCTGGAGCAAAGTGACTTGAGAATTGCTCACCATTTACGATTACAGACACGTAGATCATCAGCTGTGGGTTGGAGCTGGGGGAGGCAGAGAAAGAAAGGGCTGACCAGGCAATCTTTAGTGATCACCTTTTGGAAGTCTGTTAAGTATATGATGACCTCTCCTCCCCCCTTTTTTTTTTTTATTTTTATTTTTATTTTTTTTTAACCTCCATTCCTATCACACTTCCATTTGCTTAGGAGCTCTGCAAGCCAGTAAGACCAAATCTGACTCTGAGAAACTGAAAAGGCTTGACAGTCCGTGTAACTCTGTGTGTGTGCGTGCGTGCGTTTGTGTTTGTTTCTTTGTTTGTTTTGTGTGAGACCTCTCATACTAAACGTGCAGTCACATTAAACTTTCATATTATCCTGGTTTCATTTTAAAATCATTCTGAGGATGGAAAAAGTGTCCACATCATCTTCATCTTCCTGTGCTTCATACCAAATACCAAAGCTTGATCTGTGAATTCGGTACAATTTAAACATACATTTGACAAGTTGTAATCCCCAATGTCACTGTAACCCCTAGGCCGAAAAACATGAAAGACTCATGGTCTTGCCATGTTTGTTATGATTGTACTTAAGTAGATTGACTCTCTAAAATACAAACCAAAATAGAGACTGTGTGGTTTGCTGTGTTGTAGTAGAATAGAGATCCAGTACTGATTAAGTTTGACTTAATGGTAATGTATTAGAGCACTCCCTCTTGTCATCACTGCCTCTTAGGTTCAGTGAACAAATGAGCTTGGTTGCAACAATAGTTAATGAGAGTGGTGTAATTAAGAGCATGCAGGCCTTTTGTGAATGTACCACAGAGAAAAACTAAGGCAGGACCTTTGGACATTGACAGCTCCGGATGCATGCCAGTAAACAGTGTCATACATCAGCATCAAGCATCTTTAAATTTGGTCCAGAATTATGGCTGTCGTGATTTTTAATGGTAATTTTTAATGGTTCTCTCTGTCACTGAGGTAAATCAAGGCTGCAGCCACTATTTGAAAATGTACAGTATATTAGGTGAAGTGTAACAGAATTATTAAAATGGATCACCGATCCTTGCAGATTGTACCAGCCCCATCAGTGTCTTACTCTGTCATCATAGCACAATACATTTGTTCTGCCTGTAACTAAGGTGTTACGATGGCTTTTTTTTTTTTTTGTTTTTTTTGTTTAAATGCTCCAGTCTGATTTTACATATTACTTGTTCAATTCTAGGACGAAATGAGCTGATAGCTCGCTATATCAAGCTACGAACAGGGAAGACACGTACACGCAAACAGGTATGCACAGTTGTTATCAAAGACTTCAGTGTTTAAATGTTTAATACAGTATAATGGGATTTGCTAGGTGCAGCTTCCATATGCCCTTACGTGTTTTGTTTTTTGTTTTTTGTTTTTTATTTTGTTGTAAATTCCCCATTCATCTTGTTAAAGTGATTATTAATGCACCATTGTTGTTTAAAATTGCAAAAGTCATCCAGTGAACGTGTATGTTTTCATGTTGGTAACCCCGGCTCCATAGGTGTCTAGTCACATTCAGGTTCTGGCACGTAAGAGGGTACGAGAATACCAGGCGAGCATCAAGGTGGGTGCCTGCTAAAAAACCTCCCCCTTCCTTCTGTAGTCATATCCCCTCTTCTTTTCCTTTCCTTTTCCTCTTTCCTTTTTCCTTCATCCTGTCTCTCCTCAGGTCTCTAGTCACCTGCAAGTCTTGGCCAAGAGAAAGTCTCGTGAGATTCAGTCTAAGCTCAAGGTACACATGCTCACTGCCTTTGCCATGCTAGCTGCTTCACTCTGCATGTGGCCCAAATCCAACTTAACCCATTGAACCAGCAGGGATGTCTTTCTCAGAGCTTATGAAAGGTTCATACTTCTCTTTCAGGGTGTTACAGTATCTACCTTGGAAGTTCTTCCATGGTTGACCTGCACCTCCTCAAAAATGTAACAATATGTCATGGGGTACAGGGAATATGTGGAGATCACAAGAAGTGGTCATTTTGTTTTCATTAATAATAGAAACATTTAAATGATAATGCATGCTAGGATGGGGTTATTGAATTCAAATCCGGTATCAAAGCCCCTTATCTGAATCCAATTGTTCGTACCCCTTATCGAATATTACTAGGTTTACCCTCCACCATTTTTAAGTGACTAAAATAACTACAACTTAAACATGTCTAATCAACTTTTGTTGGCTGAGAAGGCAGAAAAACTACAGTTTTTAGTGTCAGCCTAATTTATGTTCACAAACTGTATCTACAATCTGAAAATGAGATGATCGATTAATAAGCTATATCCTACTGCACTTCAAGAGCTATGTTCTTTAAATACTGAAGGTTCTGATTCAGTTGTGATTGAAGTTGTTTAGATTAAACTTTTTTTTTTTTTTTTTTCACAAACAGTCTTTGGCTGAATACAGAGACCAGCTGCAGAGCACCCATTAACCAGAGAACACCCCAACTTTTTATTTGAGACATTAAGGAATTAACATTAATTAGCTATAGCTGATTTAATCTGCTACTGGTTATGTCTGTCAGTTTAAACAATTACCTAGCATTATGCCAAAGTTCCTATACTAAACCCCTAAGGCAGGACCACTGGAACACCTTGATGGAGAAGTACAAATCCAGCTTAGGAAAAGTTAGGTACGTGATCGTAATATCATTAGGGCTGAGTGCACTGAGATAGTGTTATTTAAATGGTATGGGAACATGGCCTGGCAGGCTAAGGCTTTGCAGACTCATTATATTATCAGACATTTTATTTGGTTGCTTGTATGCTTTAAAGGCCTCATTCATTTGCTTTCTTTCCATATTTGAAGTTGTGTGGCGTTGCCCTGTGTAAAAGCCAGGTTTTTTTTTTTTTTTGAGTGCGTTTATGTATCATAATTTGTGGTTTTTGTTATAATGCATGGCAATAATGTTGGCTTGTTTTACAGAGTTCAACAGATTTGTGGCCTTGGACAGATAATTGCATGAGATTCAGTAGCTGGCATGGGTGACCCAAGCATGTAAATGGCTGTAGTAATGCACATGAAGACCTGCATACACAAACAAGCCAGGATTTTTTAATGTGCCCCTCATTTGTGTACACACTTGTGGAATTTCAGTTTTCTCCTTTGATACATTTCTGAACTCCACGTTCTCACTCTTGAACATTTCCCTCAGTTCTTTATATCCTTTCTGTTATAGCACTTCTCTTGTGGTTGTATCATACCCTGTAATAAAGGCTCTTTGTGACATCATTTTACACCAATGGCATTTAATTTGCTGCTCTCTAATACACATTTGGAGAGGGCCACTTGTTCAGATTTCCAGGTCAGTATATTTCCTGGTATAAATGTCAGAACTCACCTGTAAGATGGCACAGATTAATAGGATGTAGCTTGTACTGTCAATGTAAGATGAATGTTTTTGAGCTTAGCATGTGGGACGAGGCAGGTTTTGTAGTGTATACACTTCAGAAAGTTATATGTAGTGAGCAAGGTGTTTTCCCTTATTGCCTAACAGTGATTCTGTGACCTGCTTTCCTTTTGAATGTACTGAAGTTAATTAATATCGTGTCTTTTTTGCCATAGGCCATGAACTTGGTAAGTTTTGGTTATACAACTACAGTTTCTTGCTTCAGGCTTTGTGCTTTGTGGTTGGCATCACATTACTGCTAGTCCACAGTACAGTTCTTCTGCCAGACTGAAAAATCCTGCTCATTATTCTTTTGTTTTTAGTGGCTTTAGTTAAATACTGGTGATGGCTCCAGTTAGCTCTCCTAGCCTGCTAGTGTGGTGCCCCCCCTGCTTTGGCATCCCCCTGTATCTGCTTTGCACTCTGTCCTGTCTTCCCTAATTACTGCATCATGGTGAAGTAAGTTGGCTGGCTTGCTGTCTAAACTGGCCTTGAAGTTTTGCTGAGTCTGTAATGACCAAAATTTTGCTAGGTTTTTCATTGTGAATTACCTTGTCTTTCTCATTCAGGACCAGGTATCCAAAGACAAGGCACTTCAGACAGTAGCCAACCTCTCATCAGCCCAGATTGTGTCTGCAAGTGTGATGAAACCCCAGACTCCCTTCCCTCCACCAGTTAGAGTGAGACACAAACACACAAATATGTGTCCTTTTCTAATTTCTGGGTAAAAGAAATTAGAGTAAATTAGAGTAATACTATCTGCACTGTTTCCCTTCTTTCCTTTGTGTAGTTTTGGCCCAGCCCTATGCCAGGACAGCCTGGACATTCTCAGGAGTAAGTATCACTGGCAGATTAGTTGGTTTTGTTTGTTTGAATTGGAGAAAGTTTTATGATTTTTGGTTTCCTGCTCTTCTGTTTTTTATCCCCAATTTACAGCATTAAGCCCTTTGCACAGCCACCATACACTACACTACCAGCCCCTGCTCCTATCAGTAAGTGTGAACCCAAACTGAGGGATTTGTCTAATTACTGTGATTATTGTCATGCTAATTGTGTTTTCCTGGTTTAAATGTTTGGCAGGTTACGAGCCCCTGCCACCCCCTCGCCCTGCAGCTATAGCAGCTCCCGTATGGCAAGACAGAACCATTGCCTCAGCAAAACTACGGCTACTGGAGTACTCTGCTTTTATGGAAACCCAGAGAGACAGAGAGACGGTACGCATATCCAGGCATTTTTAATGAAAAGTGAACAATATACAATTTTGCGTCTCTCTTTTCCCCCCGTTTTTCTTGTCTTTTTTACCATTTCTCCTTTCTTGCAAAAGTATAAACACCTTTTTGTACACATTGGCCCATCGAACCCGAGCTACAATGACCCTGTATTGGAGTCCATAGATGTGAGGCAGATTTACGACAAGTTCTCTGAGAAGAAGGGAGGCCTGAAGGAGCTGTATGAAAAAGGGCCAAACAACGCCTTCTTCCTCGTCAAGTTCTGGGTCAGTACAAAAGCTAGAGTTCCCTTTGAGATAAGACTTTTTTCTCTAGTAATGTGGAATTTTGAGAGGCATTTTTGAAGAAAAAGGAATTCAGTGAATTTGACAAATTATCATAAGAAGGCAGTGGATCATCAGGGAATGTTGTTTGTAATAAGTGCATTAGTCTTTGGTAGTCTCATTATTCTCTACTCCTCTCTCTCTTTTCACACTCACTTTCTGTCCATCTTTTATTTGGGTTGTTCTAGGCGGACCTGAGCAGTGACATTGAGGAGGGTTCTGGTGCATTCTATGGTGTGAGCAGCCAGTACAGTGGAACAGAAAACATCACCATCAGTGTCTCAACAAAGGTTTGCTCCTTTGGTAAACAGGTGGTGGAGAAGGTTGAGGTGAGAAACTCAACCCAGTATTTTTATATACAAAGTATTTCATATCAGACAGTATCAACATGTGTTTTGATTGTGATGCATGTGCCTGGATTCTTCCCGATACAGACAGAATATGCACATATGGAAGGAGGAAAGTACGTGTTCCGCATCCATCGTTCGCCCATGTGTGAATACATGATCAACTTCATCCACAAACTCAAGCATCTGCCAGAGAAATACATGATGAACAGTGTACTGGAGAACTTCACCATCCTACAGGTGTGTGTGTGTGTGTGTGTGTGTGTGTGTGTGTGTGTGTGTGTGTGTGTGTGTGTGTGTGTGTGTGTGTGTGTGTGTGTGTGTGTGTGTGTGTGTGTTTGTGTTTGAAGAGTTGAGTTTATTGCCATTACAACGAATGTTAGTAGCTTGCCTTGATGAGCTCATAGTACAGGACAACATTCAACGCAGCATATTAATAAAGTCACTAGTATAACACCTTAAAATACACAAAGTACCATGGTTATGAGATAAGCTAAAAACAAAACATCCTTTAAAGTACCAATGGTTTAAAATTCAAGAGGCAAATAATCTAAACATTTTAAACACAGGTTTAAATCCAGATAATTAAAAAGAAAGCCCCGAAACTCCAAATTTCTTGGGCAAAAAATATCATCTCTAAAAAGGCAACCTTTTTGTAAACAACTTTTTGTGAAAATTTCTCTACCAATTCAAGGTTCGCAGAGATAACATTAATATTTTCAACACGTTTCCCAGCAGGTTCTAGACATAGTTTTCCACTTTCCTCTCCCCTGAAGTCAATGATATTATCTTAGTTTTTTCCAATGTTCAGCTGAAAGTTATTATCGCTGCAAAAGATGACCAGATTACAGTTCATACCTCTCTCCTCTACGTTCTCTTACCTCTGTTATTTCCATCATCTCTGCGTCTGGATTGGTGTTTGTCCACTTATTATTTATTATTAAATCTTGACCCTCTACAATATTTTCCTCTTCTCCTGTCTCCTGCTAGGTGGTGTCCAACAGAGAAACTCAGGAGACTCTGCTGTGCATCGCCTTTGTGTTTGAAGTGTCCACTAGTGAACATGGAGCACAGTACCATGTTTATCGACTAGTGAATGACTAGCAGCACGTTGCGTGCATGCAGAGACTCTCCACAGACTTTTTGATACATAGAGCATAAACACTATTTCCAGCTCAAACACACAGAAACCCCACTCCTCTACTCTAAACACACACTTGTTTTAACAGACCAACAGTCCCGCTGTGGTCACACCTTTTGTTTAATGTGTATGTATTTCCATTGCTGCAAACATGGCCCACATCTCTACAACATCCCTTTAAAAACTAAAGTGAAATTTATATTTTGTAGGTTTCAACCAAAACATAGTATCATTCTTTGCATAATTATCAGTGAGTGTTATCCAATGTAATTACTCAGTCACAGAGAGCATCGGATCAACGGATCATCTCACAATGTCAGGCTCAAAATAGGCTTCTTCATTTTCATGAGAAAGTTATTCCATTGACAAACATACGATAAACATCCTAAAGGAAACCATCAAAAGGGCTAATTACAGTATATCAAGTTTAATATGTGATATTCTTCCATTGTATACAGTGGATTTGTAGCTGTGATGCACTAGAAATGAAAATGACCATTTCAGGGAATTTTTCATGCGTACACATTTACATCATAGGTGTGACTGATGTGAGACGAGTTTGAATATAGGTTGGCAAACAAATCATTTAATCAGTGTTAATGTTACTCTGCCACAATTACTATTTCTTGTACAGTTTGTATTGTCTCTAAGGTAGGAATTGAATGAGCCTACATTGGTGTATCTTCTATCACTTCTTAAAGTGGAGTCATGATCTTCAGTCTGTTTAATTAAAACTGGTAAGGATCATGTGACACAAAGTATGAGTGTGCCTCTTCTCAGATTATAATGCATTACATGTAAAGACCTACAAGTCATATTTATATTTGAAACAGTGTCAAAGTGTAAAGAGAGCCATCATTTTAGGCGTGTTTGCTTTCAAGGTTTCCAGTGGTAAATGGTGTGGAGGGAAAAATTTTGATCAAATCTCAAGGTGGTGTTAGAAAGTTTGGCTCGCTTGACTTTGGAAACAACAAAATAGTTCACAGCCAGTTTCAGATTCAGTTCACACTTGGGTGTCAGCAGCATTTTGAATGAAAGAATTACCTTACTGTTCATAGACATGATACTGTTTTTACTCTGACTGTGTGGGCTTGCTGCAGTATTTCTACCTCCACGTGAGTTGGGATAAGAATGTGCTTTGGTTCAAAGCCTTAACCTGAGGAGCACTGATGTATAGGATGTGTACACTACACTTGTAATGGTACTGTTTTATAAGCCAAAACAAGGTAAATTGTTTCATTTTTTGTATTTCACCAGCACAGCTAGAAGTGTTACACTAAACATCATAAATGATGGGTGTTTCAGTTTTTTCTTTTTTGATTTATGCAAAATGATGTATGGTACAGACCACACTAAGGTCACCCAGAGTGCACTGGGGTAGATTTTTTTGCCTGATAACACTAAGAAACTGTTCAACTGACACTTGCTTTTTTTTTTCTTTCTTTTGTTCTATGTAATGTTTTTGATTTCTGGTACACATGGCTACCAGCATTTTTTTTTTAATCATTATTATTATAGTAAATCCTATTTTACGCAAACGCGCACTCCTGGCCGGATCATTTTTAACCATGTGGAAGGTAACGATGATTTGTTTTGTGACTTTGTATCATGGAAGAAAGAGCCGACTGGTTCAGTTTTAAATAAGATCTTCATTTAATATTCACTGTGTGGTCAGCCAGAAGTGTTTTGTTTTATTATTTCTTTCCTGTCTGTGTACTCTGGTTGGCTGTGCCTCATCACTCCTTTGGTCAAGTCTGCTCGGTGAATTAAATCTGTGCCTTTATGTTGTACCAATAAAATCAGATGGTGTTTGCAGAATCATGTACTCTTTAGAGTCTTAATAGTAATAGTTTGACAGCTGCTTGAAAGAGGAAACAATCATTAATAAAATCTAAAATTCCTCTAAATTTTAACCTATAATACCCTAGTTCGGTGAAATTCCATATGCGGTACCAATGGGGGCTGGATATCCAACCTCAGTACTGTGCAAGTACCAATTCATATGTATCATAAAATATTGATCTGTCAGGTAATCAAAGTCGTCACAAATGCTTAACCGCATTCTTAATCTTTTTATTTTATTAGGATATTTAATCACATTTTCTTATGTAATTCATAACTCTGCTAGATTAAGACTTTTATTTTTGCAAAATTCTTGTACAGGTACTTGTGTGATGACAACATTTAACACTGATGCATTGAGAGACATTTTGTTAACTCAAGGGAAAGAAAATCTCAAAATAAGGTATGAAAGTGTCATTTTTGTACCTATTACAATATAATTTTAGCACTAGCATCATGAAAATATCCAGCCCCCATCCTAATTCCTAAACCTCCAGTGGGACCCCACTTCTGTGATCTCAGTTTAATTACCCTCAAGTTGTCATTGCCCTTCACCCACACTGTTAAAAAAGTTTTATACCACAGAGACTGCGGTTCTCGTTTGGCCTGCCAGATGGCGCCATTGCCTCAGTTTTACCACAATGTTGTAAGCTTGCATATGTCAGTATGGAGTTAGGTGTGATGTATCTAAACCCCTCTCATGCAGAGGCTTTACCCTCTCCACATACATAATGCCCCCGACCAGTCCGTGTTCCTCTTCTCTTACATGCTCGCGCTCACTCACATCATGTCTTCCCTTCACAGTTACATATCACATTTATATAACAGTCGTGTCTTCACAGATCTTAGTGTGTACTTATGAAATTATCTATGTTACAATAAATTACTCATTTTATGTGCTTGGTGGACTTTGCTAAGAGCACTTTTACCGAGGTTTGACTTCACAGACAGACATTCTAGCAGCAGTCCATATTGTCTACATCCAGGCTACAAAAAGGGTAGTGACAATGCTCACTTCACTTGACCTTTTGCTTTGAGGTATTTTTTGGCAAAGTGAGAACAATTTCTCCTTACAACAACAATGAGCACTTGTCCACTTGTTGGTGTTCACCGTTACACATAACTGCAGAAAATGTGACAAAGCTTCAGATTGACATTTGCCTTCCTGCAGATGTTCTTATTGTCATGGTTAACCATTCAGGCGCACACTCTCCTTTGGCTCTTTTGTTCGCAGACATTAGTCAGAATGTTATCTGTCTGTGAAGGCTCTATTTACCAATGCCATACTGCCAAAACTGCAAGTGGTAAACAATGACACGCACACAAAGCCGTCGGGCAGGGTGTCGTACCTTACCACTTCAGTCGGCCAACCCAGTACAAGAATATAGCTGACAGATAACAGCTTACTCATTGCCGTATCTCACCTAAAATCAGTAATCTACTACATCCCATTTTCCTTGTTCTGGTCTTCAGCTATTAAATCTAGTCAAACAATACGGCTTTGCCCAGAGGCAAAAATATCACCTACTTGGATAGATTCACACTATCAGTAAGAATCAGAGATTTTTAAAAACATATCTCTGACTCCTGTTTCTCCGTCTCTCTCAGATAAAAACTCTGGTAGGGATGTGCAAAGACGGGCTAAGTTTATCTGCACCACCTGTGACTTACTGTACATTGTCATAAACACACACACACACACACACATACACATGTATGACAGGGACATTACCCACATGACTTTTGTTATCTTGGCAGAACTGAGGTGCAGGGTGTGGTGGGAAAAAATCACCTGCAGAAACGTATTCAAAACAATCCGGTTATGCAGAGTGTATGTGCTCATATTATCGTCTCCTTTTTTCCCTCTCTCTATCCTCCTGGTCTTTCTTAAATCTCGTTTATCCCTTTCGTTCTATTCCTGATTCCTCCCTTTTTCTTTGCTCCCTTCTCAGGTCAACTTATGCTTGCCCATGCCCTGACCTCTGTCCTCAACAATCAATCAGATCGTAAAAAAAATTAGTTTTCCATACTAATAGATGGAAACGATGGAATAGATGGAAAAAAAAAAGATAATGATAGACAAAACCATAAATGTTTATTTGTGTATGGATTTGTATTTATGTACATGGGTGCATGTATATGGTATGGATCTATGTGCATGCAGATGTACGTGTAGATGTGCTCATGTTGGTGTGTCTTTTTTCTTTTTTAATTGTTTTTTGCATTTTTTTTGTATGAGTATCTTATTAAAGTATTTTTGTTTATATAGCAAAATCATAAAATCACAAATCCTTAAAAAGTTATAAATTTAAAAAAAAAAATTTTATATAATTTTGATAATACATCTATAAAGTCCCAATTAACTATTCAATAAATAGTAATAAAACCGTTCTGCAATTATTTATAACTTATCAGAAAGTTGTACCCAGCATTTTAATGTTGTAGCTGGTTGAAGTGAAGCTAAATTTAACTACAGTGTACAGTGTTTACTTTACTTAAGTAAAAATAGCAATACTGCAACATAAAAGTCCTGCAATGTAAAGTAGCCTACAGTATCAAAAATGAAAGTACTCTTAATGCAGAAAAATGGCCCGTGTGATGGGTACACTATTATATACAGCTGTACGCAAAAGTTTGGACACCCCTGGGCAAATCACATATTTTGCTGATTTTTTTTTTTTTTTTTTAATGAAAAGAAGGTCCCTACAGCAACCAGACATTAAAAATGAGCCTTTCTTCAAATGATAATGGACTCTTATACAAAAAAAAAGAAAAAATTAAACTAATTGTGGCTGGATCAAACGTTTGGGCACCCTACTAAGTCAGTATTTAGTAAACCCTCCTTTTGCAGATGTCACAGTTTGCAAATGCTTTTTGGAGCAGCTGAGTCTTTCCCTTCTTGATTAAGGAATTTTCACTCACTTTTCTTGCAGATCACCTCAAGCTCTGAGATGTTTCTAGTTCCGTCTTGAACACCCAGCATGTTTAAGACCTACCCATAGATTTTTTTTCAATAATGTTCAAATCGGGGGCCTGTGGGGACCGTTCCAGAAGCTTCAGCTTGTGTTTCTTGAAGTAGTTCGTGGTGGATTTTGAGGGTCTGCTTTGGATCATTGTCCTGTTGTAGAAGCCAGCCTCTTTTCAGTTTCACTTTTTTGACTGACTACAGGACATTTGGATCCAGACTTTGTTGATATTTATTGGAATCCATTCTTCCCTCTGTCTCTACATTTCCTGTGTCACTGGCTGTCAAACAACCTAAAAGTGGATATTTCCATCCAGATTGCAAAGTGTTGCAATGCTGCTCCTTTTTTTTTTCTCCAAACGCACCTTTGACGATCGTGGCCAGAGAGCTCATTTGTAACTTCATCTGTCCACAGAACGTCTTTCCAGAGTTCAGTTCACTTCAATTCAATTTTATTGATATAGAGCCAAATCATACCAGACGTTAGCTCGGGGCACTTTTCATGGAGAGCAGGTCTAGACAGTCCCCTTTGTAATTATATTTTCAGAGACCCAACGTTCCCCCATGAGCAAGCACTTGGCGACAGCGGCATGGAGAAACGTCCTTTTAACAGGTAGAAACCTTGGACAGAACCCGGCTCATGGCGGGCGGCCGTCTGCCTCGACCGGCTGGGTTGAGAGAGAAGGAGACATTTCACTATGACACAAGAGTAAATGCTGGTTGCTGAGGGCTGCGGGGACCCCGGCATTCTCCCTCCCTTCACAGCAAAAAAAAAAAAAAGCTGCTTGTGCTAATCCTCATTTGTCTCACAGTCGCGCAGATATCACACACGTTCCGCCGCGGCCCCTCCTTTCACACCGTACCTGCATGTGAACCCTCCTGGTCCCACCTCGACGGGGCGCGGTCCCGGTGGGTGGAGTTCAACGCCCCAGCTCTGGGAACACTAAGCCTACGTACATACTTGGCAGATTCGCAACGTCCACTTCGCTGAGTCCGGCCACCGCTCATCTCCTCCGGGCCTGCACTTTGTGTGTGTGTGTGTGTGTGTGTGTTTTTTTTTTTTTTCTTTTTTCTTTGCTTTTTGTTTTTGCTTTTCGTTTTTTTTTTTGTTTTGTTCTATTCGCTTGGTTCCGTCTTTAGAAACCGATTGAATCGATCCGTTCGCGGGAAAAGGCACCGATCCTGGAAGATGATGGCACCGGAGCCGCTGCGATCGGCGATGACCATCGGGGGCGCGGAGGACACGTCGCTCGCGCTCCCCTCCGACGACAAGCTGCGCTCGGGGCAGCAGCGCGTGCTGGATCAGGTGCACACCATCAAGAGGAGCAAGTCCAAACCCGGGAACAACGGCTCCCTGTCTCCATCGCCTACAAGTATGGAATAAAATCCCTTTAAAACCACACCATGTTATGAATAATACCGAGTCATATCCTGTGTTGTAACCTCCTCATTTGCCATGACCCGCGGTGTTGTCTTTCATGCATCCTAACATAATCACGTTTATACTTGTTAACTAGCTAAGGCACCAACATTATACAACTGGTGTTTCCTGCGATCCGCGCGAGTCACTAAACTTCCCCAGAAGCAGTGGTTGCATCCTTCAAACGGGATGACCACGCTGTTTTCCTGTGCCGCGTCTTTGGCCAACAAATCTCTCAGGACCAGACCGTGAGGATAAACCGTTTCCAGTCCAAGCTCGTTTGGTGTGAGAGACTGACGACTTGGGAAAAAAAAAAAAAAAAAAAGGGTAACAGCTGGGGAGTCGCATTTTTTTATTTCTCCCCTGCTGCTGAGCAACAAAGTGAGTTCTGTTGGTGTGAGCTCTGAGAAACAGCACTGGGAGAGACACGCAGCGTTGATCCTGTGCGGTTCAGGGCTGTTTCTCGCTGTGAGTTGGGAATAAAGCCCAGGGGCTGGCAAAAGCCCCAACACACACACACAGACACATTTTCACAGTTACAGTCTGTCCAAACAACCCTGGTATTTGGCAAAATTCTGAAACAAATAATGTATTTTTATCTTGTGAAATGTGTGCATGTCCCCCTGTTGAGTTGAGATGTAGTGCATGGTTGTTATAGGGCAATAGAGGAATTTATCAGTACTTAGTCACCTGCGAAGTAGGCTATCTGTATCTTACTTTCCTACTTTACTGTCTTACTGACCCTGAAAATGCTTAGAACTGATTGTGAAATTTGTGATATGCATGATAAGGACACCTCTGGTGGGTTTAAAACCTTCAACAAGTGATTGCAACTGATAGTACACACAGAAAACTGTAGCCCGTATGGGAGGCACACAGCCAAATCCGGTAACAACCAAGTGAAAAAAAACTTTACCTCAGACTCTGAAGGTTGTGCCTGAAGAATAAATGTTTATCGTCTCTGCTCCACTCCATGAATAGCTTCAAAATGAACTCTTTACAATGAAAATTGAAATTGGTTTCTCCCTTTAAGTCCCTATCTGTTATTCTGTCCTTTGTTCTAAAAAAAAAAAAAAAAAGCTTAAGAGCTGTCCGGGAATACTTTGCTCAGGGAAATTTCTAGAAAACAAACAGCAGTACATAGACACTGAATAATAAGAAACACAGCCACAAGGTTAGAGTTGCACACACCCCTGAGATTATCCAGGTACCCGTAGCTTTAATACTGGGGCAAAAAAATGATCAGCGGAACATTATTCAGAGTTTGAGACTCATACAGTCATATTAAAGTAATTATTCTGTTCGAAAAAATCTGTTTTACTTATGTTGTGTAGTGACAAAGATGATAACGTCAGACATTAGTTGGACACTCGCCACTGTGGATTTTCCTGTTAAGGGCCAGGACCAAGGGGCAGGTCCAACAAATTACAAAAAGGCATATTCTCTCACTTATCCTTAGTGCTGTCATGACATGCAGACAGTTCTGGTTCTATGCGCTGAGGCTATGAGACATATCGCCCTCTGACGTTTCTGCTGCTGCCCCAACACAATGGAGCTGATTGCATTTTTGTTTGTGGACTGCCGTAATCCTGAAATGGTGAGGTCTCAGGGCGAGCCTCACATTCACATGAATCATCCAACAAGACAGACAGTGGCAGAGGTGCTAAACCATGCTCCTACGTAGTGGCTGGATTTTCCTCAGCTCACAACACAGTATACATACATTTGATCAAACATGTTACGGATTAAAACAATTTAATTTAATTAATTTAATTATAATTAATTAATTTAAATCAGTCCACCAGTAAATGGATCCAGTTGAACAGTGTATCGACGAAGAAACACTCATGCACACTATCAGATTAAGGTGCACCTTTGGGCTCAGATTTACCAAGGCCAAAACAAAGCCACCAAAGTAAAAATACAGAAGTGGCGAGTGAAAAATGGAGAACAAAATTGTAAATCACATTGCAAATTGAAAAAATCCACCTTTTAAATTTCTTTTATATACCTCTTAAACATATCTGTGGATTCGGCTCTTTATTTCCCTTTCTTAAAATGTAGTGTAGTAATTCCCAGATTTTTTTAATTTAGCTACTGAATATTTGAAATGAATCTGATATAGTTTAATAAGTTGTTTGTATATCCTTTTTAAGTTTGATTTATGTATTAGTGCATTACTTTATTCATCTGTAGTCTTCAAACCCCTCTTTTAATTGTCCGATGTCAGTTAACGGATTGCGTCTATAAGAGATTGTAAGGCCAGGGAAGCAGGGAAGCAGACGCTAGATGCTTATCGAGTGACACACACCTGAGTCAGTCTGACACCTCTGTAACTGATGATCAGCCATGTTGGGTGTGAAATTAGGGTTGGGATTTTACTAAATGTAATTAAGTTAAAAACTTTTGTAAAGGGAGTATTCAACAGTAGTGCAAGTCTTTGTGAAGCAGAAATCACCACACACACGTGGACGGATATTTTATATGAATAACAACATACCTCTCATAATAATGAAAAGGAAAAGTCAAAACACACATTGTTGAAATGATCAGTGTGATGGAAACCTGATGGAAACATAAAGACACCAATTTCCTACAACATCCTCGTGCTGCCTTGCCAGCATGTTTGATGCTTACTGGAGGTTTGATTATCACCTTTACATTTATCCAAATAGGTGTGTTTCAGTTTGCTGGTCATTTGTCAATCTACCCTTAGTAATGTCTGTAGGATTAAAAAAAAAAAGTCATCACTGGATCAGTTTTTGTCACGTCTCCTCTTTTAACAGGCCCGACTCCACAGACAACATATGTCCAGTTCGGACAGTTCAAGTTTGCTCCATCCAAAGCAAACGGCACCTTCAGCCGCAGCAGCTCCACTATGTCAGCAGGCTACTACAAAGCGGTAATTGTTTTTCTTATGTAACAATTCCATGTCTTGTTGTAGAGATAATCAGAGCACAAACCTTTTCAAAGCCTCTGGATTAAAGGACCATATCTGTGGGTTTGTTTTTTTACCATAATTATTGGTACTTTACATTACTGCTCCGGCTGTTTGTTTCAGTTCATTTTTTAGATTATGAAATGAAACATGCTTGCAGTAATCCATCACTTTAAATAGGCCATAAGTATGATATACCTGCATTCGTTTTTGTCCATAAAAAAGTTGAGTGTGTTGTGTGGTAATACAGATTAAGCTTCTTTAAGGAACCTAACAACTGCATTACCATGCGAAGATAACACAATTTAGACAACAATAAAATAATGAAAAATATTAATTGCATAGAAGTAAAGAAGAGTTTAAAGGAATAATTTGTTGTTTTTGTTGTTAGCTTACCATTAAGACTGGAAAGGTAACAAAATCTGCCTACCATTACTTCTAAAACTCACTAATGAACACGGTACATCTTATTTTACTTAGTTACTTAGACAAGTTGTGGTTTTACAAGGAGTTACGTTATGTTACTATTTCTCGGTTGGGCACATTGACTTCAGGCAACCAGCGGCGAGTCCAGGAAGCCAAGAAATAGTCTGGCACGTAACCTAGAGGTACCGGCAGGCAGATTTTGTTACTTCTGGACAGAGCCAGACTAGCAGTTTGCTAAACTAAGCTAACTGGCTTCTGGCTCTGGCTTCATATTGTGTGGACATACACAAGAGCGGTATCAGTCCTCTCATCTAACTCTTGGCACAAAAGCAAATAAATGTAAGTGTAAATGTAAAACTATTCTTTCAAGAAAATCTAAAACACTGACATACGCTTTAAAAATGCATTGAAGAATATATCAATTTTTTTTTTTTTTGTAAATGGACTAAACCTTCAAAAAGAGATACACCCTGATGTCAAAAATGCCTTATAGCTCCCACACATGCCAAAATCTCCTCCCAGCTGACTTTCAATGTTTTGAAACTCAACTGTGAGCCGTTTGGTATTTTGAGGAGTGTATGAATAAGTTTAGAAGTCTGTGTTAATGCCAAATGGGTGGGTTCACTGGGTCTCTTTCTCTGTGCACTTCTGAGCACACACATACACACACACACACACACATTTACTTGAATTGAATATGTGTTTGCTCATATAACTTGTAACATGATTTTTCTCTCTGATTTCAATCAGATATTTTACTTTTTTTTTTTAATTAATAGATCTCTTGATGTGATAGATTTTCAAGAAAGCATTACAGGAAAATAAATGTGTAAAAACCTGTAGGTAGTATGCTGCTCTGTTTGAACCACCTGCCTGCTCTGAGCCAATTTCACATTTCACCTGAGATTCTGTAGCTCTGTCTCTCTTTCAGTTTGTTGATGTGGGCAACACAACTCGGGAGCTTCATGACAGAGCGCAGCGACGCTCAGTCTTATCTTTAAATCGTGTCAAAGGATTTCTTCTTCGTCTTTATTCAGCTGCTGAACTTCTGGCGATAGATCTTTCACTATGACATCAGGCCCCATCTGAGAGTGTGACTGCATTGCTCAGGCTGCGGCTGACAGGATTTTCAGAATAAAATGATGCCTCACATTAACAAACAAAGGCTGGACAAAGCTGCGGCTAATTTACCTTATAAGTAATGTTCATGTCCTAATGACCCATATGCAGTAATAACTCTGCTCTTGATCCACTCATGGAAAGGGGGAAAGATGGCATTAGATAGTAAATATCTCCCACTAATTTCAAAGAAGATTGATTACAGAATATTATTTCAGTTAACAGAACATACTTTTGTATCTCGCAACCAGGTGTGTGTGATTTCCTAATTTTTTGAGTGTCACTCTTAATTCCAGTCTTCTCACTAAGAGTCACGGTGAGTTCAGCTCATTTGCAGTACTGGACTAATCCAAATTCCACAGAGGAGTAAGGTTGACTTCATCAGTGTGGTTTTGTGTGTGTGTGTGTGTGTGTGTGTGTGTGTGTGTGTGTGTGTGTGTGTGTGTGTGTGCTTGTGTGTGTATGTGTGAATATGTAGCTCTGGGTTAGCCAGATCTGACCCACTGACAGTGAGTTGAGGCATTTCTAGTGTGTGTGGTGATGTGTTCTTGCTGATGAAAGTTCATAATCATATGAACAGCACTCTATACATCTCTGTCATGTGTGTGTTGATTCTGCCACTTCATCTAAATTCCACAGGCAAAATTAATACTTGATTTTCTCTGTAAAAGATGCACTGCAGAGTGAGTAACGACAAATCCTGTCTCGGTTCGTGGCAAGAGCACTGACATCTCTCACCACTTTTATATTTCAATATTGATGCACTGTGGCCACTTTATTAGGTGCACCTATACAAACACCTATCAATATGTTGTAGTCCAGTACAAGACCATCTTTACCTGTGACCCCAATAATAAATATATAATTGAATTAAGAAATTCCTGAGAACGTTACAAAAATCTGAACATTATAAACTTTACATTGTAAAAATGGAATTTATGGCAGAACCGTTGTATTAGACTGCACTAGAATGTACAATTGCATTTCACAGTAAGTTTAGTGGAAATCCAATTGATAAACTAGATCAAACAACTATAACTAGATGGAAATATCTGTTTTTGGATATGCTAGTCCATTATATACCTGAAAAATTGCCTGCAATGGACGAATACAACCGGGAATATCAAAGAGATATCTAACTTAGTATAAATGAGGTAGAACATGACTGACAGTGTATCTGACCAATAAAGCAGCAGAGCCACATCTCAACTTACAAACCAAATGTCAGAAACACAAACCAAACGGCAAGCAATCCAGTCACATTTTGCGGTGCTGCAGTTTTGGGTTGAAGACATTTCTTTTAACTGTAATAATGGTTTCCGTGCGGTGTCAGTGTGTCTCCTTCCTATTGCTTCACCATCACTTCGGCTATCGTCAGTCATGCTCTCAGTTACGATATCTACATTATTGATGGTGGTATTTTTTTGCGGTACACAAGTATACCCTGCTCTCCTTTGTGGTCCCATCAGAAAGTAATATCTTTTATTTATAACAAAATGTATGTTCTCTAATCAAACACAGAAGCGTCCTGCTGTTTGTCTGTGCTGCTTGTATTTTCTCTGCAGAATTTTCATCCTTTCATGTCCAGCCTCTGCTGTAAGAAAAGCCCCGGTGGCTCAGTCCATCTGTACCCTAATGAAGGGAGCATGCAGCACGTTGCGAGTAAAAATGCGGTCAATTCTTATCAAGCATGTTGTTGACAGATGTCTCCTCCATCATGCTTTTGCTGCCTGGTAGCAGGCCTGATGTATGGCTTGTAACTGAGCAACAAGTCCAGTTTGAAACAGGAAAGAGGGCTGTTACACGGACAGAAGACGGGGTAGTAATACTGTCTGTGTGTGTGTGTGTGTGTCTGTGTCACCCGCTTCCCCATTAGCCAATATCCGTTCCTGATAAATTCCACAAATCCCAATGTCAACATGTAAGCTACAATGATTAACCATGCGAAAACTGTTCTTGTGAGTGCTTAAGCTTTAATGTTTATGATTTTTGGGCGAGGAGAAAGGGAGAGCTTTTCCTTTCATTGTCTCACTGGTGCAGACTTCCCTCCTTACTAACGTTCAGTGTGTTCAAAGAGCAGTGGGAATGTTTTACTCTTTCATAACTCTCAGATTTTACTGTAATTATTCAAACAAACTGACAGGAGACAAAGGTTCAATAACGTGCTTAATCGTTGAAGGATTAGCAAGACATGTTCTGTCATTTTGCTCAGGATATGACAAGTTTCTTTATTCATTATTTTGTGATAATGCTTGAATAGTCTGTTGTGTGCAATCACACGCACACTAATCCAAAAAATATCCAAGCCAAAGTAAATGGATACAGTAACAATAGACAGTTACGGGTTATTAAGCTGTTCAGTGACATCAGGGTTGTGAACATTAATGGGTGCTGTGTTTGACTAGTACACACAAGGCTCCTCTATGAGAAACTTCTCAACTGCCCCAGCAGTGTTAAAATACACATAGATTGAGTTTGTCTCCAATGACAGATATTATGTTACTTTGGTTTAAGTGAGTGTTTGGTGCATTCTGCTGCCTTCACTGTGAAGTGATAAGGAAAAAAAGGAGGTATGCAGTCAGGTCAAATTCCTCTGCCTTGATTAACAGCGGATGTCTTTGAAAACTGCTCTCGTGGGTTACCAACTTTCTTTTTGTCTGACCTGGCCTGGTGCTACAGAGAAGCCCTAAGGTTATGCAGTGTTTTAACAGATAGGCTACAGTTAAGGTACAGTTTTCCATGACCGGTGTTATTCCATCTGACCTGGATAAAGTGCCTTGTAGGCCCTGCCATTTTAAAACCTACCATCCTCTGGAGCACCTCGAATGGAATGTTTTATGTAAGTAAATCTCCTGAGCCTCACATTCTTTCTTCTTAGATGAATCCTCAGAGGAGTCACACTCTATCCGCTAAAACCATTGGAGGAAAACATTACAGCACCTCAGGCACATGGGAACAGCAAATCAGTTCCTCCAAATGGCCCCAGAGTCCCAACAGGCTGAAACCCAGTCGCAGTGACCCTGCCTTGGTTCCTCCATTTTCTCCTGCCCCTGCACCTGCACCTGGGATGGTGATCATTTATTCTTATTCTCATTCCTGCAGTGTCACTAAAGTACCTTAACATGCTATGCAAAACATATGTGTATAAACATACGAACTGAAAGTACTCCACAGCACCAAATTAGCATTGTAAACTGCTCTTTATTTAGAGAGCCAAGGGGCAGACAGCCCAGAGCCAGCAAACCGTCCAGGGACGAGTAAATAGAAGCAGCATCTATTACATTACCAGCGGCACTCAGATGACCAACAGCCAGACACGCATCGTCCAGCCGCCCTCTGCCCAGTCCCACACTGATGGCAAGATGGGTACCATCAAAACATCTAAGATAGAGCTACAGCAAACGGCGTGAGTTCCCCTGGCTCCCGAGCTTTCAGATGTCGATCATTTTCTTTCAAAGGCATCAAAAACTATTTTCTAGATTAAATTAAATCCATGCTGTTTACTGAACTCGTGACATCAGTTTAATTAAGTATCTAATGTTTCTCCAGGGAGAACAGTGGGATAAACATGTCAGACCTGACCCTAAAGGAGGCTGTAGAGTACCTGTCTCATCATGATGAAAATTTCCAACAGTACGGAGCCACCTTCATCCAACACATCACCTTCAAAGAGGAGCGTGCCAAACAGGAGGTCTGAGCTCTCGCACACACACATGCTGTAAACGTCTCTTGTATAGACACACCCTGGAAACGTGCACACATGCACACACGGACTTTCACATTTGTGTGAGGATTGTCCTGTACTGTACAGATACAAGCAGAGTAAAGCTCTGTGTGGATTGTTGTGCAACCTGTCCTGGGGGAAGGAGAGGAGAAAGCATTTATCGTCGCACTTGGCTGCTAGTTATGGTTTCCAGGAAAAAAGTGTTGTCAATGTATTGCCACACCTAAAAAGTCTCAGATTTTCCTCACCCGCCCCCTCCACATTTCTGTGTCGCAGGTTTTCCAACTAGGGGGTATCCCTGATCTGGTGACCCTGCTGTGGAGCCCCAACCCTGGGGTGAACCAGGCTGCAGCTGGGGCTCTGAGGAACCTGGTGTTTAAAGACCAGAACAACAAGCTGGAGGTTCAACACTGTGGTGGTATCGCTAAGGCCCTGCAGCTACTAAAGGAGACAGATTCTACTGAGACTCAGAAACAAATCACGGGTGGGACATTTTATTGAGACAGGACCTCAACATATTAGGTGAAAGTGAGATTTAGCGGGGTTTTAATCCCGGGTTAAAACATCATCCCTAAACCTCCCAGGAAAAATCTCACATGTGCTTTACAACATGTTTTTTTTTTATTCTTACTGTTTTTTTAATAGTAACCTAAAGACTGCAAAAATAAATACACAGAATAAAATAACAGAACAAAGCAGGTCACCACGGGCAATACATAAGGTCATACACAACACAGGTCGGTTTACTTTGTGTTAAGGGTTACTTTCACAATTTTCACATGGAAAACAAGTATACACAAAAAAAAAGAAAAAAAGAAACAAAAAAATTAGGTCTTCCTGTTCTAGTCAGATTTACCTGTTCATCAATACAGGTCCTCTATATAGTTGTAAAAGAGAAAAATAAAATGATAGTAAAAATAGTAAAATGAAATACAAAGAAAAAGAAAATAATAAAGGGGAGTAAGATGTTAAAATAAGACCATTTCAAGTTTATCAGTTTCTTATAGTCCCCAGTAGGAATTCAAAGAAGAGAACTGATCTTGTAGGAATACCCAGTTTTCACATGTCCATTATATTTACAGTTCCTGCTTTTACTCAGTAGAGAAGGAAGAAATAAATGACGTAATAATAATAATAATGATACAGGCTAAAGACAGACTATATCACAGGAGGCCTGTGAGAACACTGAAAAATGGGGGTTGAGGTAAACCGCATATGTAAACAGTAGGAAAAACCAAGGTCTAATATTCCTCCTTCTTGTACCTTATCCATATCCATGTGCATTTTGTCCAGTATTTCATAAATTTATCCGTACTGAGTGTCAAAGACAAAGTCTGTTAATAGTATGAATTTCTTTTGCAATCACTTTCACTCTACTTTTGATGGAGGTTCTCTGACCATCCATTTCTTAGTCACAGCATGTTTTTAAGAGCATTCTCAAACACCAAGGGAAACTACATGATGCATGGATGAAATGACTCCTACTATAATCAGAAAGGCACAGGAGGATTTTTTTCAGTCGCTCGTAACTTCAGTCTTCTTGCAATATGTAGGCCTGCTATGGAACCTGTCGTCCGCCGATGAGCTGAAGGGAGAACTTACAGCAACAGTGCTGCCCGTCCTGACTGAGAATGTGGTGGTACCATTCACCTGCTGGTCAGACAAGAGCACCAACAACAACATACACCCTGATGTCTACTACAACGCCACAGGGTGCTTGCGGTGAGAACATGTCATTGAGATCAGTGCCTCCAGTGTGTACCTTTAAGTTATATTAGATAGAGCAACATTTTTTATGATGCCAGTGATCAACTATTTGCATTATTGATTAATAATTTAAGTCATTTTTTTAAGCAAAACTGCCAAACATTCTCAGGTCCGAGCTTCTCTGATGTGAGGATTTGCTTCCTTTCTCTGTTTTATGTCGTTGTAAATTGAATATCTTTAGGGTTTGAACTCTTGGTCGGACAAAATAAGACATTTGAAGACATCACCAGAGACACTGATGAATGCTTTTCAGTATTTTCGGTCATCTTACAGATGACATTATTAATCAGTTAATCAACAAAATGACTGTCAGATTAATTAATAATGAAAATAATCACTAGTTGCCGACCTAGTCAAAATATTGCTCTATTGAATTAAATGTATTGGTACCTATCAGTGCAGGGAGCAGCTCTTTCTTCTGATTTCTGCCTTCAGTTTGAGTCTTTTGATTCAGCACTGCAAAAGTCTCAAATGTGATATCCGTGCTATACTATACACTTCACCTCAATTGAAGCACCATATGCGTCTAATACACATATAATATTAATGTGTATTAACAACTAAACAACTAAAGCAGCTACCTAATACTGGCAATGAAAAATCATGCTTTGGAAACTTCTGTGCCTGATCTGCCCACAGTTCTGTGTCTGTTATTATGTTCTAGACATGTTAGTGTTTCCACGCAGATGGAAACACTAACATAAATGAATGACTGAATGATGTGTGTAGGAACCTGAGCTGTTCCCAGCAGAGTGGGAGGCATGCAATGCGAGACTGCTGTGGCCTCATCGACTCCCTCATGAGTTACGTCCAGTCCTGTGTGGCAGAGGGAAACCCTGATGACAAGGTACACCCCTGAGCCCACAGTTGCAGTACCTCTCTTATCCAAAAGAACCCTTTCCCATCCACTACTAATGTTTGTAAATGGAGACCATAACATTGTAGGGCTCTGCACTTCAGAAACTATATTCTTTTCTTGTCTTTTTTAACCCCTCCACTCCCCTGTATACCACCATCATCATCACTATCAGTTAAACTGACAATTAATAAATAGGTCAAACAACAGAAACTTAATCGGCAACTGTTTTTAAAAAATATTTGGCAAAAATGCCTAATATTTCGACTGTTGGTTGGAAAAAACAGGGCAGTTTGATGACCTCATCTTGGGCTTAAGGAAATTCGGACAGACATTTTTCACTATTTTTGGATATTTCATAGAACAGTTACTCAGTTAATTGAGGAATTAATCGTTGGTTGCACAGAGAGGAGCTGGCATTAATTACAGTATTGACATCTGTAAGTACAGTGCTTATGGAGATACTTGAAGTTACAACATCATTATTTTAACAGTTGCACCACTTGCCTTACAATCGTGGCTTATTTGTCCACGCATACAGTACAAATACAAATACACATACACATACATTCCCTTCAAATGGTTATTGTCGCGCTCACACATCTGTAAACACACACACACACACACCCACCCACGGATAAGTAGGTAAATACTGCAGGCGGAGCCAGCATGTGTATATATTTAGTGTGTGCTTATATGTGTACCTGCTCATTTGTGAAAAGTTTTGGGTGTGGATGTGTGCTTAACACCATGTCTGTGCTGGCACTGTTTACACAGGCTACTTTAATGAAGAGTATGACTGGTGTTGCATGGCAGTGTGTCGTCTGTGTGAGAGACTGAAACAGAATTAGATTTGTTTACTTTATGTCAGCTCTGCAAAGGTGAGATGTTAGCCTCTTGTGGTAAACTGTAACAGGAATCCACGTCGTTATGGAAGTTGTTATATTTAATGTATATGTGTAGCTTTGTCTCTGGGTTTTCATCATTTCATTGTGTTTCAATGGCTTTTTGAGTAAGGATAATTTTAGAGTTAATCGAGCCTCATTAACTAAACCTACCTCAGTTTCCTTAAACTCTTATATTTTTTTGTCAGCATGTTAATGTTTCTGTAGCGTTTCTAGAAAAGTTCATCCACTTCCTGTTAAATAAAAATACTAGCTGACACTTTCTTAAGACCTCGATGAATGTGTGCCTAATCAATAAGAGCCATGTCTGTCTCTCCTCTAGTCTGTGGAGAACTGTGCATGCATCCTCCATAACTTGACCTATCAACTGGAGACAGAGTCCCCTGAGTGCTTCATCAAGTACAATCCTCAGACAGAGGAGCAGTTTGGGAGTAAGAAAAGCCCCACAATTGGATGCTTCAGCCCCAAGAGCAGCAAGGCTCAAAAGCAGGTGGGCTCACCTCCATCTGTGTTTGTTGGCTAAATCATTACGAAGCCTTCAACCCAAGCCCCACTTCCATCTTCCTATCTTCCTCTCTCCTCAGTTTTCGTTTGACATGGAACAGGCAATGCCAGAGGAGAGTAACCCATCAGGTAAAAAGTTGTTGTGCCATCCCAAAGCTATGCAGACCTACCTGTCTCTGCTGGGCTCGTCTAAGAAAGATGCCACCCTGGAGGCCTGCTGTGGTGCCCTGCAGAACCTCACTGCCAGCAGGGGACTGGTGAGTGCAAAGAAGATGATTATTAGGCTTACCATTTGTGTGTGGGGTTAACGGACACTCGGGATTATCTCAGGTTGTTTTAGGAGAGGAGAAAAGCAATGGAGAAAGAGAGGTGGTAGGATTAATGACACAGCAGCAATGTAAACAATAAGAATGGGTGGAGGTTCTGAGGAACTGTGAAATAATTACAAAGTCAGCTGGGATGGATTTCACAACACAAATATGGGATAAATATGGACTGCTACAGTGAAATGGGAAATACAGCTGATGTTTTTTCCTCCTTCTTTCCCTCTGTGTTGTGCTGTTTTTTGTTTCAGGGCTCCGTTGCCATGAGTAAGATTCTGGTTCAGAAGTTGGGTGCTCCGCTGCACATTTCCCCTCTGTTGAGGTCATCTAACTCTAGCCTGCAAAAGACCGCCATGTTCCTGCTGAACAACATGTCTCGGACCAGCAGTTTGCAGACCTCCTTGGGTAAGAAGAAACATGAGGTGTTGAGAATGCCTGTCAGTTCTGTTGCAGGTACATAAATGTAGTTTCTGATTTACTGTCTCCTCTGTCTTCTCTGTAGCAAAGCAGGTTCTACCTGAGCTCACAAGCCTCCTGTCCTCTGGCCCCCGGGGGATGGGAAAATGTGACGACACTATAGCAACAGTTTGCAACACAGCATGGACTCTGATGCTGGCAGACATTGAGGTCGGCAAGAAAGTCATCAATAATGAACTGGTGACATCCCTGGCTGACCTCAGTGAGAACGGGTGAGTTTTTATTCTGTCTTCTGTGGTGTTTATCCATGCAGATAGTTTCGAGTTTTATCTGTCTACGTTTTGACATCTGTCTGAGATTTTTTTTTTATTCCACCATAATACAAAGTCGACTAATGTAATCTTGTTTGTGGTGCTAACAGCACCGACAAAAATAAACATTTAAAACATCAACAGCGACACCTCAAACAATCATCCTGTTACTCTGGATAATTCAAAGTCACTGTCAATAATTACAAAAGAGATGTTGCTGTCGGATCTTTAAAATATACTTTTCACTGCTCTGAACATTACAAACTAAATTACATTCAGCTCCGCTGTATTGTACTTTTCCCCAACACTTAGTTTTGGTTTTATTCAACCTATCTCCATGGCAAGATGCCGCTGAGGATAATTTAGAAAACGCATTTCTATTTTATAACTTACGTGAACCATCCTATAAAGGAACTGTAAGCAACAAAAAAATCTTCACAAAATGCCGATGTAGTAAAGTAAACAGACTACGCATCCTTCCATATTTTACAGTCAATATATATAAAGTAACTTTCTACCATCACTGCTGCAGTTGCTATTGCAGTTTATTTTCAAAGGGTTATTTTAGCATAAATGAAACCTCTCAGTCAACTTTTGCGTTCTGCAATCAAAGTATCTAAAATGCCAGTGATATCATCAGTACCTTAATTGCTCCTTCTCCTCGCAATCCTTTCTTGTTTGTCGATGGTTGCCATATTTTTTTCATCTGCTCTTGTTTTCCTGTTGTCTTAGCTTGTGCTTCTTAACTGTGCTCTTTCTTAATGTCCTCTGCCCTTCCGTCCTAGGTCTTTCCCCAAAGGCAGCAGGGCAGCCTCACTGCTGCTCTACAACTTATGGAATGAGAAGAATTTGCAAGGAGTTGTGAAAAAGGTAAATTAGACAGAAGTGAGTAAAAATCAAGGGAGACACACCACAGACCTATCGTGCTGTATTTGAGTGTCAGGTTAAAGCTTAGCACATGCTCGCATGGGCAGTGGGACGGCTCCACTGAAATGTGTGGGTGTTTATTATTACTCCTCTGACTTTCCTTTCCCTGCGACCACACCCAAGAGTTCAGTGAATTCAGAAACAGTCACACTGGAATCCTGGCAGACTGGTTTTCAGTGTTCGATGTCTATTATGGGAGGAGTGATACATGTTAATTGGAAGAGAGATGAAGAAGAGGCCAAGACAGTGATTAAGAGGTGCACAGGGTGGAGGACAGACAGAATACATGAAACATTGCCTTGAGATTTGTGTATGCCTTGTGAGTATGAGCAATTGTTCTTATCATATGAACATATTATAATTTAAGAAAGAAAAAAAGTGACAGAGAAGTACAGCTGGCTCACAATTAGTGCAAGGGTGTGTTGTGTGTGTTCGTGGGCTTGCATCTGTGGGACACCCTTCACGGATATCTCTTTAACTGGTTTTAATCCACAGCTGGGATTGGCCAAATCGGTTTTTGTCAATGACAACAGCACAGCAGTGCACAGGTCGGTGCAGATTATCGAGTGAGTGCGATGGAGGAGTGGCACCACGCAGCCTGAGAGGTATGATTTGTTTCTGGATGCTTGCAGCTGCATGTATTCAGGGTTTAAAGGCGCAGTGGGGCCAGAATGAGCAGAATTTGTATCAAAAGGATGAAAACTTTTTCTATGTGCCTCTTTTCTCCCAATTCCTCTTTTCTCTCTTCCTCTTTTCCTCCCTGTGCTTGTGTGTGTATTTGCAGATGGAAACCAGCATGTTTAGACACTGCTGTGGCCACACCCTTTGCTACGGGGAGAGGAGAATTCTTCATATAATAGCCTTGCCGAAAGATTCCTATCAATTACAAGTCAATCATATACTGTACATACTATATAGAAAATAGAGCTTTTCATTTCATGAGCAATCCTGTGGTGTTGTATGTATTTGATTTGCATATGTTTCTGTCTGTGTACATAAATGGGTGAGTTTGTTTTTGGTACGTTAAGTGTGCGTGTGCTGAAAGTGAGTTCTTACAGCCTGTGAGGCACGATACACCAGACAACATGGGCAGACAATGTTATCTGCAGTGACATTTTACTGAAGACATGCAGTGATTATTCAGATGGCATCGCCATCAAATGTCTCTCTGCAGAGGCTAAAAGATAAAACATCTATTGTGGCCTTTAGGAACGAGCATCTGGAAATAAAAGTAATAAGAAAAATATATGAAAACCTAAAAGCTTGCTGTGCTGGTATAAAGCAAAATAATTACATTTTTTAAATATCATTTTTTTGTTTGTTTTGTTTTATTTTTCCATTGTTTGCTTTTTCGAAGTTAATAGGTTAAATATGGTTTAATACGTTGTAATGTTGCACCCCCTAATGTTAAAGATTGTCAGATAAAACCAGATTAACAAAATGGCCATTTACACCTACAAGTGCCAGCGGGTAAAATTTACCCCTATAGAGAACACAGTCATATCACTACACCGCAGTGGAGCCTATTGTTTAGAAAAAGTGATCATTGTACATTTTTTCTGTTTAAAAATCTACCTTGATTTTTGGAATTTATTAGAATCGTTTATTTTCAATAAATATTTTCATTTGGACTTGTAAGCTTTTGTATGTGTAGTTGTTTGGATGCAAGCGTGTCCGAAAGGAACAAGCAGGAAGAACCCCTTTGATTCTTATTCTGCATTATTATTATGTAGGCATATAAGAACACTGCAACAGTCAATGTTTTTTCTAGATTGTAGATATTCTGCATTTTAATTCAGACTGTTTTGTCAAGGTGCTTAATGTTTGCGCAAAGTGTGTTTGAACAACGTGTGGCAGAAATAATAAAAAAATGAACATTTAACATTTTTTAACTTTATTTTATCCTCCCATCTTTTATGATCCCATGTGTGATCCCTTGTTTTTATTTGGATCTTTAAATGTTTTTTTTTTTAAATCTGTGCTGTTTTATTTGCTCTTTTTAAACTCGTTAAGAAAAGTAGTATATAAATAAAGTTCTTTATATTATTTTTACTGTCATATTGTCATTTTCCTAGTAGCATGAAGGGACTACAACCAGCATTTCATTATACAGCCCTGTGCTTTAGAATGATAAAGAAATGAACCTTGTACCTTGATAATCAGTGCATTCTAATAGCTGGTCAAATTTTACTTGTTGGCTGTTTTAGGTATACAGCGACCCCTGACGGTTCTCGTGTTAAAGAAAATATGTTGCTTTTGGTCAGAGCCGCGCTAGCTGTTTCCACCGTATTCCAGTCTTTCTGCTAAGCTAAGCTCGTGCTAGTGGTAGCTTCACATTTGGTATCGATTTTCTCATCTAAATCTCGGAAAGAACGCAAATAAACTCTTTTCCCTGAGGTAATGGCAAACTGTTTCTTTAAAATGTAGTACTAAACACCTTCTTCTGTTATGTTTCCTTGTCATTCACTGGCCTATTGAAATCAATAGGCCAGTGAATGCAAAATTTTGTTATGTAGTTTTTTTTTTCACTGTTGTTTTCTTGCATAAACTAAGGAATTTGGGGACAGAGAAGGACTGGAATATAGTCCACAACATGTAACACCTGGTCACAGCTGGTGCCTATTCACTGTGCTTAACTATGTCTAAAAATTTGGAGCAATACACACAAATATTTAGACCATGGAAAAACCTTAAATTTGAATTTCTTAAACAGCTAACATATCCACACAGTCAGCGTTAGCTGCTGGCTGCACACTGAGAGTCTTTTAAGTGTTCTTTGATCTAATTCAATAGAACACCGAGGAGATAATTAACGGGCTGAGTCCTCGAACATAAGTCTAATGAATTATGATCTGGGTGCTCTACCTCGGTTGAGAGGCCCACATTCAAATATACTGACAGTGCAGGGTACTTATACATTACAGGGTGTCTGCTCTCTTAACCGAAATCAAATTTAAAATGTTTTTCAAAACTCAAACGCTTTTTGAAAACAAATCCCTAAAGCATCCTTGCAAAGAGATGAAATGGTGGGGAACTGTGGGGATTCCCCACGGTCCCACAGTGCACTGCAGTGGACTGTTTTTATGCTTGAGACACGTAGTCATGCTGAGGTTCATTTCCCTGGGGGAAGATTGATGTCAGTATTGCTTAGAATGTATTTTTTGGAGAAATGTGTGTGGTATATGTTTCGGAGCCTTCCCTGTGATTCAGTCTGTATGTAGAATATATAACATACAGCATATGCAGACAAACATTGTTTGGGGCCGGTCTTTTCTTCAACAACCAACTAAGCTAATTCACTATGCTAACAGAAGGTACACACTATATGCATATTTGACATTTACACAATATGATCCATGCTGGAAGATACTGGAATCTGTGTCCATTGTTTCTTGTAGATTTCTTGAACTAATTAAGCTCCAATTTTTCATTCCAGTAGGGTTTTTGTGGTGTGGGTGTGTGTGTAACTGCTGTTCTCTGGCTAAGAGAACAACAATGAAAACAAAATGAGAAGCCTTTCGGCTACATTTTTTAAATTATATGTGAGGGTCTGACTGAAGCATCTTTGGTGAGATTTGATTTAGAAAATTTGATTGTGAATGTGCCCCCCCCCCCCATTGCACTGTTTTCACACAAAAGTACATTAATCATTAGTTTCAATTATTCACAATATACTGGAAAAGACTTTACTGTGTTCTGCATGATTTAGATTTGAATATCTTTTTTCCCTGTGCCCTTTTTATCCTATTCCTCTCCGCTAGAGTTGACTGGTTAATGGGACCAGCAGGTTTGATTTTCAGTGACGGAATAAACTAGACTGGCACTCAATAGAGTGCATATATCCGCCAAGGCGAAAAAAAGGACTTATCTCACAATATTGTGGAAAGCGATTAAAAAAAATTCCTGAATTTTCCCCTTTAACTGGATTCCTCAATAAACAAACTAACCAACAAACAACTCAACTAGAATGGCACTAAGTAGAGCACAGACCTCAACCGAGGCAAATGCCAAAAAACATACCAAAATTGGAGGAGGGATGGGGCAAGGGGCAGGAAAGAACCCATTAAACTTAGGGGCAGATCAAGATCATTTACTATGGATTTTAAACTTTTTCTGTGATGTCTGGTGTACCTGTGTTGTTTGGCATAGGCCTTGGCAGAGGTATGCACTCTACTGAGTGCTCTTCTAGTTCATCTGTCAACTGCTGTCTCTGTTCTGTTTCATTCTTGCCGCCGGTGCTGTGTGACAGGTAATGAAAAGTAGTGAGAAAAACACCAGATACAGCTTGCTGGCTCACTTATCACTGTCTTCGTGGGGTCTGTTAACGAATTATCATCCACACCGCGAGAACAAGGAAATCCCCAGTGCCTCATACTATTCTAGAGGCAGCTAATATTTTTCCATTCTTTCATTATTAAAAATCACTTTGAACCAGAAGTATCCTGTTTAATTTTGATTATTTTAGGATACATTAGATTTACAACTTGTCCCTTAATACTTAAAAGTGAAACGGAGCATCATAGAGACACTGCAACTCCATCCTTAGATCAGGTTTGTGTGTGTGTGTGTGTGTGTGTGTGTGTGTGTGTGTGTGTGTGTGTGTGTGTGTGTGTGTGTGTGTGTGTGTGTGTGTGTGTGTGTGTTTGAAGTGTTTTAAATAATTGAGATACAGTAAGTTGATTAAAATCTGACCAAAAACTCGTAAATCATACATCCACTGGATGGAATGTTTATCTCATTACAAGTTGGAACTTTCCCAGCATCTAGGATGACTTAATTGCTATACAGTTTAGCATCTGCATTTCTGATCAAAACAAAGAATGCCGTCATTAAAATTCACTTTGAGATGAGTTTTTGAAGTTGAAAAAGAAGTTGAAAAATAAGTGGAGAAGGAACATCTTTTTTCACTGCGAGGATTTTCCCAGATGGATTACGGTAAATGGAAGTGATTCATTCTCTTCCAGCGTGTGTGTGTGTGTGTGTGTGTGTGTGTGTGTGTGTGTGTGTGTGTGTGTGTGTGTGTGTGTGTGTGTGTGCGTGCGTGCGTGCGTGTGTGTGTTGGGTGGAGTTGTGTGTGTTGGGTGGAGTTCTGGGTGTTGGGTGGAGTTGAGGGTGTTAGCTCAATGTCAGTCCCAATCGTGTCAGAGCCTGTTTCTGAGTAGGAGGATGTCTCTTCCTGTCCTTGCTTTAGTCTTTCTGCATTCATCTCTTGGTTGTACTTTGATTGTAGAGTCTTAGTTACTCTCGGTGCAGTTTGGTGTCAGTAAATGAACACATGCACCCAAGCTGAAAGAGCAAGAAGCAAGTGTTTAAACTGAGATAGTTTTATTTACACCATTAAACACAGAACATCTAGTTCAAAGGATGGGAAAAAGAGGAAAATAATAGAGTGAGGTGGAGCTGGAAAACTGGTTATAAATGGTATTGTAGGTGGCTGTATTAGTGTGACAGGTGGGACTGGGGTGTGGCTGGAAAGCCAGGACTTGGTCTCAGGTTATAGCTGCAGGACAGGGCTGATGGTTACACTGCTCACTCAGCATGTCAGCATCTATTTCCTTAGGCCTCTCTTGGTTCTCTTGGATCTGTTGAAAAAAATAAGGGTCCCATGAGACAGACATTTGGCCTAACTCGTTTGTCCACAAAAAAGCATTGATAATATACATTTAGCTGACATTTAGAGGTTGCACAATCCTCTAAAATCCACTCCAAAAATAACAAGGCAGGCGGCACACGGCATGAGACATACACAGCCTTAGAAGACTCTTTTAGACCGTTTGTGACAGCTATGACAGCTGGCATGGCTGCCTGCCACACCCAGCCATTCAGCCAGCTTGCTCAGATTGAGTAAGTTACAGAGCCTCAGGGGGGGCTCATTCACTTTTGGGGATGAGCAAAATCAGAGCGGGGCTGTGACAGGGAGGGGACGGGGCGAGGTGCTTTTTCTGGCCTCAAAACCCCATTCAATTAGTGATGAGCACCCAAAGGGCCGCTACATATCCATCCCTCCACACAACCGTTTTTCTATGAAAAAGGACTTGCAGAGTGGCATGCTGTAATCAGTTATAGCTTCTTTACAATTTAACTGTTGTTTCTGTGACTCTATTACATTTCTTCTGTATTCTTGGAATATGAATTACAAGACATAATCACTGATATTTGTCATCTGAGCCTCTGGCTTTACTTAAAACTTTGAATAATGGGCATGTGCATGAACTTTGAGGGGCATTTGTGCCAAATTTGGCACCCTGGTGTCAGGCCAAAATACAAGCTACACAAAATATTAACCCGCTTTCTCCCGGTAGCCTAACTTTAACTATAACATTAAAGGGACACTCCGCCAATTTCACACCTAAAGTTTAGTTTACTTATCAAGCGGAGTCCTATTACACCTATGAAAACTGGAGGTTATGCAAATACCAATGTTCCCTGAGGGGAGTAAACAAGCTGGGAGTCCTTCTCTTTATCTGTGAGGTAATTTCTCTTGACAGGTGGAAATAGAGGTTTCTGTTAGCTAGGCTAAATGGCTAAGGGAATGCAGATAGATAGTAAGCTAAACAAGTGCTGGAAAGCGCCAACCTGGGTAGAGAGGTAATTCACCTCCTTAATTCACTTCCTGCTGGAAAGTGAAATTCCTTTCAAAGCGTCCTGCGTTTAGTCAATGAGGTAGACTAGGTACATAGTCTGTGAGGAGGTGTCCATATTAGTGGTGCGTCTGTGTGAAAAAATGTATGTGGCATCAGAAAAAGAAAGAAATTATATTCAGAGTTCATTCTCACATTTTCTGATGATCGCTGACACGATTCCTCAGCACATTAATCTGGAACAAAGAAAACATGCAAATGTTACTCCAGTGAGGTCCATTAGACCCCATGTCTTACTTCAGTGATTTGTGTTGTGTATCTTTGCATGCTAACCTCATATTTCTGTCTGGTGAACTGGTACTGCAGCTCAAACTTCTCTGCCTCCAGCTGGTACATCCACTCCCAAAGCTCCTTAGCTTTCTCCCTGTGAGACGAAAAAAAAAGGAGATTGCCTGGTTGTTGCTGTCATTTTTGACAATAAAATGTTTTTTGATGTGGTATAATGACATGATATTTCTCCACCCACTTGAGCTTTTCCTGGCTCAAGTGCTCAATTTCCAGAGATTTGCGTCTGTCACTCAGGATCTTCTTCTTCTTCTCTCTCTCAGTCTGCCTCTTACCACTCCGTTTCTCTGTCTGTGGGAAAGTGAAATAATTCATCTGGTATACATCCCTCACATTTTACTACTCGGACTTCTTAGAAACCCCCACAATAAACCCTTCAGTTTCTCACCAGTTTCTGCATGTACCCTCCAAAGTGGAGGCTGGTCAGGGTTTTCTTCTTCTTAGCATCATCCTCTGCTCTCCTCTTGGCTTCTTCCTCCTCCTTACGAGCTCTCTCCTCCTAGAAAACATGGATCAAAAAAGAAAAAAGACCCAGAGTGAAATGTAAGCAGCTGTATAAATTACATCACTGCAGCTGGAACAAGGCTTTACCTCAAGGCGCTTCTGTCGCTCTTTCTCTCTCTCACTGCGGATTCTATGTTGCTCTGCTCGCTCAAACCGGCGCTTCTCCTGCACAACAAATCATCCCATTTTAACAGATCTTGAAACAGATCTTTGACTTTATGTGTGGGTGGATAGGTTTACAGTAGACTGGCCATAGTATTAGGCACTCACAATCCTCTCTTTGAGATGAATGAGCTCCTCTTCTTCCTTCTTTCTGCTCTCAAAGTGAACCTCAATCAAAGTCTGAAGCTCCATCAGATCCTTCTCCATCCTTTTACGATGTATATCCTACAGAAAAAGGGATTTGGGTCCATGTTTCATTGGTTTCAATATTACAAAAAAGACCGGATGCGCATACTGTATTCGCTATTCGTCTCTTCTCTGGGCACTCACTGAAAAGTAGATCAGAAAATGTAAAGAAGGCCTTCTTATTCTAAATAGGGACTCTAGAACATGTTTAACATCGACGTGTCTCTCTTAGTATTATATACCCTTAGGCAGAAAACTTTGCACACTATGTACTATACGTAATCAGGCAGTCCTCTGTTCTGATTCCCAGTCTGTCACTCACATCAAAATCCACCTTCTCTCCATCTGGGATCTTGGGAGGGATGAGGTTTGGCATGATAAATGGCCTGGAGATTGAAAACAGATAGGAGGGTGAGTGAACGAATCAGTGAGTTATAATATAGAGTAAGCAATTTAAAAAGATATATCAGTAACTGTCACTCTGGAGGTCAAATGAGGATCAAATAAAATCAGCAGTTTCAACATGCCAAACAAATGTTCCTGTAACGTATCCATACATGTCTATGCCTGTCCAAATGCTGTGGAAAATATACAGAAATGAGAACAAGTCATTGTTTCGAAACACTGATGACTTATATTAGTATAGTAATTATATATTTTTTTGGAGGGGTTAGTCTTAGGGGCCGGGGTTACAGTTACACAGGGGTTTGGTCTAAATTTATGGTTGAGTATGAGAATCTAGCACATGGGTTACGTGAGGTTAAATGGGGGATTATAGGTTGAGGCTTCTGTGTAGGGTTAAAAGTTAGATGAGAAGACTGATACCACTCTCATATCTGTATGCTAAATTTGAGGCTAATTATCACTATATTGATACCGAAGAGACCTTAAAAAAGTCATGATTCTCAGACAAGTTCTGAAGTTATAAGGAGCACCTTTATTTCTATGATTTCTACGAGTTATAACTCAGAAAAGGAGATTGATGAGATTGAGAATTATTTTTGACACAAACGGCTGCTGAGGGTTAAGTAACTTAACGGCCTGCCTTAGTTGTGTGTCACAGCCACTGCCACAGCTGCCAACAATCCCCATGAGCGGGCCAAGTCAGCCAAGCTACAGTAACTAACCTCACTTTTCCCTTAATAAAACCTGCGTGTACCTGTCCCTTTCAACTCATGTAGTATCCTTTACTCACTAATTAAGATGTTATATCTTGTTTAATTCATACAAAAACTGAGGTGTAAATATGACAAGTTATGTACCACACTATTCCTTGGCCGGGTAAAGTAACTCTGTGCGGAACAAACAAACTTATAATGTGTTAATTAGTGAGCTTAAGAGATGCCCGTGGAAGGATTTTGATACCTTTGTACATAGCAAGGCTAGATGTTTCCCCTTGTTTTCAGTCTTTCGTGCTAAGGTAAGCTAAATGGCTGCTGATGGTATGGTAGTACAGACATGAGAGTGGCATCGATCTTCTCATCTAATTCTCTGCAAAAAGAACAGATAATTTCCCAAAAACTATGTCTTTAATTCAACAGCTTTGTTTTCGGGAAATAGTATTATCTTTATCATACATTTTTTGGTTTCCAAAAAAGTACTTTGGAAGAATAAATGTGTCTGTACACATAAGTGAATGTTACTCACTTGAATTTTGGTTTGGTTTCCTCCTCTGTAGAAGAAGAAGAAGAAAAAAAAGGATAGACAGAGATGAGCTCGTCCAGACCACAACACACAATCTCTCTCAGCAAGGACACACCAAGCTGTTTCATTATAATCGCACAAAGAAATGCCAGCAAGTTATGCACCCAAGAAAAAAAGAAAAGAAAAATAGATTCACCATGTGGCAGCATTCATTTCGATGCAGTTTAGAAAAAGAGTGTTACCTTCTCCTTCTTCGGCTTCCTCTTCTCCATCTGAAACCAAAAAACAAAATCCTTAAGAGGTTTGTCTCTGTTTGTGACTGTCTGTGTCAAATGAGGAACAGTTAGCATTTTGGAACAGTAAATTGTAGTGTTTTCCTGCTGACAGACAAAATGATAAACTGTATGAGAGCGTATGGAAAAATGAGAAAAACCAAGACACAGCACTGAGAAAACCAGGTACTGTTTGCTTGTCTGTGTTGGGGTGTGTCAAAAGTGAAGGGCTGCATGTGTCATATATCATAAATAGCACTCTGGAGAGGTGACAGATGATGTCTATAGAGACATGTCTTGATAATAAGCAGTTTCTCACCAAGGAACATTTGGCTACTGTGACCTCTGAATGACACCCAATAAACAACAAAAGCCATAAAAACTTCAGCATTAGTCTCTCAATTATACAGTAGCAGCAGGATTCCGATTAATGTTTTTGTTTACTTAAACAAGACTAGACTGTGGCTAACGGCTGTGTGAGGCCAAACTTAGGCACAATGGTGCTTTGAGCTAAATGCTGATGTCAAGTCCAAAAAAAGTCACTTTCTCCTGGCCATTGTGTGTGACACATCCGGTGAAAGTTCACAGGTGCTTCATAGGGCGTTTTGCTGATTTGAAAGCATAGATGAGAATGAATCTGACTAACATCCCTGCAGTATCATGTGAGAGAAACGCCTTAACATCTCTGATGAGCTGTGATAGCTATTCTGACTATTGAGCAAGAGCTTTAGGCCTGGGAGCATTAGCAGGCTTGAGGATTACTCTGAGCCAGTGGCTGTGTCTGGTATGACTAAGAGACAGAGAGAGAAAGAAAACATGTACGTTTGAGCTTATCAAGTAACTGCAGACTGTCACATACCAAAGTGAAGTGTGACTGAGATAGCACATCATTCCCAATCTATCTGTCTGATGGTTACGGACAGAATAAATGAATCATCATCACTTTGCTGTCAACACATACACAGCACTACGCATGCATCTTGCTGATTAAACACTGACACAGTAACAACACTGAGCAGATGTCTGCACTCAACAACAACCTGGCCACAATGTTTTCCATTTTATAGCCCCTTACCTTGTTCTTCACCGGCCTCCTCCTCTGCAGCAGGTCCGTCTTCCTCCTGCACGGTCTCTGGCAGAGAAAGGAGTTTTTGGGCAAATAGTTAAATGTCAGTGAGAAATCTTGACAATAACAGGGTGTGATATTGACTCATTGCCTTATTCAATCAATCACTCTCCCTTGTCAATGACCTGCCATTTTTCACAAGTCCATGGTGAAAGGAATGAGACGAGAGAACAGCTGCTAATCCTAATTAAATAGTTTTTTTTTTTCTTCTCCGAGCTTATTTACACTTTTTGAAGATCCAAATTACGTTAGTTTGAAGCACTCAGTCTCCCAGAGTAGGATAGACAAAAGTTTGTTCAAACACCATGGAAAACCTTGCAGAGAGATAGCAAGTGGCCAGTTCAGAATGAGCTACCCTCCTCTGGCATTTAAAGCGAACAGCACCGAAGAGCTGGTGAAGGTGTGTGTGTTTGTCCATGTGCGTGTGTATTAACCTTGACTCGAAATCGTCAGATTCATGTGATAGGGCATTTAAGAACAAAATTCCACCCACAAGCTCATGAGCAGGTTGGTCAACATTTGGGAACATCAGAGAGAGAGAGAGAGACAGAGCTAAGCCACAAAGTCCAAAATGTATGATCTCATCAGGTGGTACTTTGTGAAATATCTCCATTACCGACAGCAAAAAGAGACTGACTTTGTGAACTCAGACAATCTTTGTTTGGGCATTTGATATTGTACCATGCTAATCCAGAAAAGTTTGAACTTCAAATTCTTCAAATAATACTTCAAATTAAATTTTGTACCATAATTTTAATGACCAGTTATTGCCCATGTGCATCATCACCCTAACTTGTTTCTGATTTAAGGGTGGAGCAGGGGAATCAACACTTGGTACTTGCTTCATGTCACCAAAATCAGCCAGATATTTATTGTCTATGGAGAGAGAAGAAAGTGTTTTCAGCCTGAAGCTCGAGCGGTACCTTCTTCTGCCGCCTCCTCCTGCTCCTCCACCTCCTCCTCTACCTCCTGCTCCTCTGCTGAGCAAAGCATAGATGTGGTTAGTGCAGCCAGCCAGCTAGCAAAGCAGCCAGCAACAATCAGACACACACGAGGAAAGAAAGAAATAAATGAGCATGTGTTTCAAGCTTGGTGAGATGAAGCGTGGCTAATTCAAATATCATCTCAAATATCATCATTCATGAATGTCGGTCATAGCCATCTTAGTTTAAACACAAGCACCCTGAGCGCCAGGACTGATTGAACCATGGCCAAAAATCATTCATTCATGACCAAGAGCTTTGTTTATAAATGTCAGTGCTAAAGCTTTACTGCAAATATAACAAGTTCCATACCTTCAACTGCCTCCTCTTCTGAATTCCACAGCCAGGGAAATACAGACAGAGGGAATTTACAAATGTGATCACATAATGAGAAATGCAAACTGTGGTTTATAGTACATCATGTTATATATATACACACACACAGCTACTTTTGCTGTAATGCCACTAATGCTACACCTAATTACAAGCAAAAGAAGAACAGGAAGAGGACATCACCGTCAAGACCCTGAACAAATAACTTTTACATTCTGCGGGTTTTCCCAGTAATCTAGCGACTGCAATCTTTGACTCAACAAAGAAGTCTCTTTGGCGCAAACGCACTTTGTGCTGCATTGTGATGAGCCTCAAACGGAAAAAAAAGCAGAAGCCCTGTTAATTATGTAGTGCTGTACGTTGCTCATTTACATTGTGTACACATCAAGATTGAAAAGTCCCTACCTACATAGTATATTATAGTATCAGATTACTATGTTAAACTCAGTGGATTATTTAAAGAAAACATTAGTCTCAACAGCATGGCTTTAGTTTTAACAGTAGATCACATCTTTCAGTAATGCACTGATGGGGAGTCATGATTAGAGTTCTTACCTTCCACCTCCCTGTGAAATTCAAACACATAGATGCATTACTATTCTGATCCAAGATGCAATTAAATAGCAATCTATCATCACATTACAATAAAATGCAGCTGTCACTACAACAGATGTACAGATGCTACATGTCTATATATGTGCAATTATATAACAGGGTGCTCCGTATGTTTAGGCAGAAATAGTAGACTCTTTTGTATGGTACATGAAAATGAAACCTAGCTTCAACCTACTCCTCATACTCCTCCACCACTTCTTCGTTGTCCGACATGGCAGTGAGCTTCCAGGTGTGCAGCGGTGAATCTGAACGTCAAAGAGACTCCATAAATTCACCCAGAAATCATGTTCCCCTTCACATTCTCGCCAATTCATTTACAGCCTCTCATTTAACAATGTGCATAGTCTATTTCTAGTTTTATCGTCTTTTCATCAGTGACACTTACCTGAAGATCAGATGGACTGATGGAGAAAGAGAGCTCAGTGTGCAGCAGAGGAGAGGTCCTCACTTTCTCTAGCAGGAACGTGAGGTGAGTCTCAGAGGGCAAAGGGACGGACTGTGTAGCGGGGAAAAGGCTTAGGGTCCCTTGTTGTGTTATTAATAAACTTTTAGATAGCATGTACTCTCCATTATCACCATTCCCAAAAAAGGCTTGTGTATGCACGGCTGCAGGTTGCAATGCCAGAAAGATCCAGATAAGTCCACAGTTGCTCACAGACAATGATTCATGCACACGCACAAACACAAGCTCTCTCTCACCCATGCATGGCACCCTGTTGCTGACAAAACACAGGCACACAGCTCTTATCTACATTCTCCCTCCTCTGAGATAAGAGATGTGAAAGAGTACATATGCATTTAAGACTAGACACTGTTTCTGTGTTGTGTAAGTGAGCAAAAGAAAATTTATGGCAGACACATGTAGGAAAACGTTTTATTCCTCAGACAGGCAGCATCTTTCCCACAAAGACACACAGAACCTACATTATATTTTGGCAGATTAGACAAAAACTTACATTTAAAACTCCAGAATTGCCACTACTCTAATTCAATAAAAATGGGTATTATTAGCTTTAAGACCTTCACCTGTTTAAAGTGCTTAAAAAATTACACAAAGTTAAGGCAAACAGCTAAAGAGTTTTAAAACAAACAAGTCACTGCCCTTTCTCTTTTCTATTACTTTTCTTATCCTCTGTATACTTTGCTTTTCACTCTTTTCCTCACTCAGTTGAACATCTTCCTGTATTTTAAGGTTTTAATGTATTTTAATGTTTGCAAAACGACAAAATCATACTTTAAGAAGCAGTATAAAAATGTATGATAGAAGCCTCCCAACTTTAAAAGCAGATTCCTCCTTTTCAGTCCTCTAAAGCTATAACTCAGCTCACTTTTTTTCTCCAGTTCTTCTGTCTGTTCCACGTGTGTGCTTTGGCAGTGAAGGCAAAAAAAAAAAAAAAAAAAATTAAGCTTGAAGAAGCAATCAGTCACTCATGGCATTTATTAACCTTCCAGTTTCTTTGTCTCCTCTAACCGTCTTCTTAATCCTACAAATTGAGGCACAGAAAGGCAAGAGATTATTAATGAAGAAATACTTTTTGGTTTCATATTTAAACGTGACGTCGTGTCAAAGTTGCTGGCAGCCTAAGATCTGCTTCATTTGGGTTATGTTACGCCTGTTTTCATAGTCATATCCCGACAAATAAGTATTACTGTATGTTACTACATGCAGTCTGGGACACTAATCCTACCTGTTGCACATTCTAAATGGGGATCCCTCACTTTTAGATTTTTCCGGGGCTGGCTTTTGAGACACTGTCCTCTCCTCTGTTCTCAAATAGGCTCCTCTTACCGGTGATGTCCACATGTCTCAAGTCCTATAAATAGAAAATACAAATATGATCACTCTTATTTCTAAAAGGAAATTAACCCTTGACAAAGCAGTAAAGCAGGCAGAAAAGAGAAAAATATGTATACTCTGTATACATATTACAAAATGTGCTTATGTCTGATATGCCTCAGATTCTCTAAAAAAGAAAAACCAAAAACCTCTTGTTTTTGCTCAGATATGAGAGAGATGACTGTGTCCCTGTAGCCACAGATATCTTACTGTTAAAACAAACAGCGATCCGTGTATGTCATAGAAACGTATTTGAACTTACTTATAACTTCTTGACCAATATTTTTTAATTTAAGTCAACCGGATATCCTATTAAACTCTGAGCTGAAGTCTCTAATCACCAGGAGTCAAACATTCCCCACAAAATAAAAAGAACAGAATAAGAACAAGCAGAGTGAATGCTAACTTAGAAATTATAAGAATAAAAGCAACCAAAATTTCCAATGAATGTAAATCACAAATAATCATAGTTGCTGGAACTAGAAATCTTTTTTTAAAAACAATGAGGAACTTAATCTGAGGTGGTTTGGTAAGGGTTGACACTCCCCCAGCCCTGAATACAATCAGTGAGAGCTACGTGACCAAATTCTGCATAAAGACTGTAAAATGTGAAACTAATCAAAAGTAAGCAGCAGGAAAAAAAAAACAACCCAAAAAAACATCCTGCTCAGAACGCTGAGGCACATTTAACCGAAAGAGTACTACTGCCCTCTAACTTCCAGATTCTGCACTTGTAACCAGTTTTAGTAGACACGTTACAATGCAAATAGCCTGGTTAATAGGTGACCATACAGTAGGACTGTGTGAAGGCCCAGTTTGGTTGGTCTTGTTGAGCCAGCGGCTGATCCGGTCCGACATTCCTGATGTGAAGCTCCTAAATTCCTGGTAACACCAGAGATGTAAAATAATTAGATCCCATTTTTGCTAATGGTATGAGTGCATAGCTGTAATATTACATGTTACATGAAGTTAAAGCTGAGGCTGCTCAGAATTCCCCCTAAGCCTTGGTCAACAGATCATCATAGCATTAATCCAGACCTAGTATGTGCTCTATGTCCACGCATATTTTATGAATATCCACACAGTTTGTGAGAAGTATAATAATGTGGTGTGTGTACAATAGTATATAACACCTTGTGTTTTCACAAGTGCAAGTTTCGTTTAATTGCTGACAATCCTGTTAATATTAATATATTTTGTTTATTTGTTTCATTTTTATTATTTGTTTGTTTGTTTATCAATCTTTGTTTTATCTATGTATTTTTGAATAATATATCTACTGTGTTTTGTTGCCATTACTAAAAGTTAAGTGCAAGCATGACAGCACATGTGCGTCTAACACAGAACATAAAGTGGATTTTGAGCAATGAAGGTACCTGTCTGGAAACTCCAGGGCCGGTGGGGGCCGCTTCCTGCTGCTCCTTCTCAAAGAGACCTCTCTTCCTGGACACCTCCTCCAGCAGGAACAGGGTCCTCTGGGCCACGTCTGGAGATCGCATTATTTCTGACTTCTACGCACATATAGGAAGCAGAGTGCGGAGAAAACACCATCAGTAATACTGACAATTGATGTGGACTAGAGTAAGAAGATGATGGCTACTTTTGCTGCATTGGAAGGCTCAGTTATGATGTTTTGCAGGCTGAGAGTCTGACCTGTGCAGCCTGAGCCAGTCTCTCCATCTTCTCCTGGATGGACCTGGATGAAATCCTCTGCCTAGAGCTGAACAACACAGAATCCACGTATGCACTTGTCCAGCTGTAGTCACTTATTTTGACTAAAATTGGACTAGAAGAGGTACGCAGAAATCAACTCACTTTCTCACGAAAGATGATGGTTTGTCTTCATCTTCATTTTGGTCCTGGTCCAAACCCAAGGATACTTAATATTAGACACACTGTGAATAATCTATTTTAAACTTCAAAACAAATAACATTTTCGTTTCGATGACACTTTAATGCACTTCACAATCCCAGTCAACATGTGCCATCTTTTTATATTCAAAGAATACCTTCCTGTTCAAGTTACAGGTACAGTTTTGTTGATTTTTCTTTTTTTTTTTTTGATTGACTGATTGATTGAAGTGTTATACAAAAATCATTGTTCTTTAAATTATTTATTTATTTATTTTTGTTACTTCAGGTGAAAGTAAATTGTCATCTTACCGTGTTGGATTCAAACTTCTTGGTGGCCATCCTCACACTCGCACTACAACAGAATGAAACCGTTTGCATTTAACTTAAGGTGGACAGATGCAAAGCGACACAAAATGAAGACAAGGGTGTTTCCTTACCTTCTCTGCAGCGGCGCAGTCTCTTCTTCTTTCTTCCTCATCATCTGTGGAGGACCAAGAGTAAGACAAGTGTGTGTTAGCAGACCTTACTGTCGTCCAAATGTCAGCAGCTCATGACCAGCGCAATCATACTCTCTCTTGGGATGTGTTAGGGTGTTAACAAAGCAACTAGTCAGCAGTCACAACTGGTAAATATTGCTTTAGCTATTAGCATAAGCCCAAAGCTTGAGCTGCGCAAGCAAATTATACTCAGTTGATAGTCTGACAGGTGATGCAAGATTAAATCATAATTTAACAGCCAAATAAGCGAAGTTAATTTTAGCATTGCCTTGGGGCAATGTGTGCATGTATTCTTGTTTGTGTGGGCTGGGTTGATGCGTTTACCCTGAAGGATACAGTCCTGGAACTCTGTCTGACGAAGGCAGGTTTGGTCGTCTGTTCAAAGTTGCCGTTGGAGGAAGAGTCATTCTCGCTGGTCTGAGGTGAAGCAAAATAACTTAAACTCCAGTGCTAAATAGGATTAGATTTGACTATCTCCAGTCAGAAGACGGTGCGGTCCCCCTGAGCCATCTCTCCTACCCTTCAAGATGGCTTAATTTGTGCAGGCGGCAGCAATGGAGCTTATACCAGTTTGTTATTATTGGCACAAAGAATGTGACTTTCACTCATTTAACACTAGATGGAGCTGCTGTTTTTTTTTAATTAATGGGCACCGACGTCAGCACTTTTCAGCACTTTTTTGTGTCCTCTGACAGGGTATTTGTGTGTGTGTGTGTGTGTGTGTGTGTGTGTGTGTTAAACTACCTCCTGTGTGTGTCCGTTCTGAACAGGGCTTTGAGCTCCCCTGGGAGAGGGGCTCTGACAGGGCGAGGGCCAGTGTTCTCGAGGTGACAAGGGGGTGGTCGGAGAGCCAGGGCTCATGGGAGTTGTGCATCCGCTGAGAGAGGGACTCTTGTCGATTGAGATGGAGACAGAACTGCAGCAGAAGAAACACAAGTGAACCGAAAGGTCAGCTGAAGAAACGCGTGAGAAGGCAACCAGTGATCCAGGACAAACTCACAGTTAAGCTGCAGAGTAGTAAAGTCTTTATTGCACCCTGCTCACCAGTCGCCTTTTGAAGTATTGTTTTGAACAATCTATCTCTACCCCTCCGAGCCCATTAAAGCTACTTAAATGAAAACAGATCAACATGTCAAAACAATCTTGAACAGATTTATAACCGTGTGATCAGTGAGAATAACAGGCTAGCAACATCATCAAACCAACAAAAAACCATCTTAAAAACACAGTGACATAAAACACCGTAATGATATCACTCATTAAACCAGGCCTCTGTTTTTTTTTTTAAGTTCATGGAGGTCTGAAGAAATCCAAGCAGCAAAAAAAGTCAGGCAGGAAGAGCCAGAGTCACAGCAGGATGTCATAATGCTTCAAACCCATGAAATGATCCTACAGAAAACCAGAGATGCAGAGCTGCCTCACTCTCTTGTTATCCCAACTCTTTAGACGATATTTTCACCTGCTATCTTGCCAGCTGATCCCGTCTGTGTATGTGATATTGCATAAAACAGTTTATATTGAATTAATATTGGGGTGTATGTTAAACTTCCAAATGTGATATTTAGCATTTAGAAATTTGACATCTAAATCTAAATAAGTAAATCTCTAATAGACTGGTTTGTCATATGGTTGCCTTGATATGGTTGATTATTTAAACCATTAACTAAGCCATACAGTACAATCAATTTCACTTGGCCTTCGGTTGCTGTTTCACTGCTCTACTACACTGTTCTCTGCTGCTGCATTTTGTTTTCCTTGTGTAGAATCAATAACCTTCATCTTATCTTAAAAAAAAAAGTTGTGACCAATATTGGATCATTCCCAATGACTAACCAACAAACACAACAATAGAAAATTCTGATTGTTAACCTGACAAACTTCTGAGCCGGGTTGGACGGTGGCCTGGGATCAGGGTCTTTGCGCAACGACTCGCTGTGTTCATTCTAACGAAGAAAACAAACAGTAGAGACAATCGTCATAAGCACATAGCATACAAACTTTTGTACAGAGCCACCCGAGACAAACCGTGCATTACGTAATGCTGTACTGTTATGGCCCTCATTTGCAGATACACTGAATTACAGCAGCATGCAACTGTAATAAAAGATAAAGTTCATATTATGACCTTAACCACACCTTATCAAAGTTCTTTAGACGATTTGCATGGTCACTTGATTTACTGGAAGAGTGCATGTCCAGTAAAATGACAGGAGATGAATATACAAACAGTATTTCTCGGTGTTTCATCAAATTGTATTATTATCTTATTTTATATAGTATGTTTGTGTCCTCAAAGGAAATATACCAAAGTTCTTTATAACTAGCATCTATGACACACATCTGAATAGGTTTGAGAATCATACATCTCTCTTTGTGTCTTTGTTCACCTAAATAATATTGGTAATGTACACTGAGTCTTTCCATCTTTACAGAACACTTAACGGTAATATATTTCCCTGAGGGGAAAGACGTCGGTGAGTTGTTGTCGTTGTAGAATCTAGAAAATTATTAACATGGCTCCCAGTCCGTGTGGGGTAACACTTAACCCCACTGCAGGGTGACGCTACTCTTAGCACTGTGTTACGACTCAGTGAGACATTAATAGCTCGAATTTTCAGTGATGGTTTATTGACTGTTTGTGTACCTGTCTTGTCAAAGGATTTGTCTGTCAGTTTACGCAGTTCATACTAAATGACTACATGTCATTTTTGGCCATGCTAGCGTGGCTCTGGGGACAGAAATGTCGGTCTGTCGGTCAGCCCAACACTTTGGTCCAGACTGAAATACCTCAGCAACTATTTGATGGATTGCAATGAAATTCTGCACAGCCATTCAAGGTGCCCAGAAGGTGAATCCTAATGATTTTGGTGATATCCTGACTTTCACTCTATCACAACCAGCAGGAAATGTTTTCACTTATTCCATGAAATATCTCAACATCTACTACAGAGATTTGTTCAGAAAGTTGCACAGAAATTCATGGTTACCAGACGATGCATCCTAATGACTTTGTTGAGCCTCTGAGTTTTCATCTATGGTTGGGTCTCATTTGTCCAATACTTTGGTTTGTTGTTAAAATACTTGCAAAACTAACGAAACTCACATCAGCCCCAGTTGTACTTTGTGATTTGTTATACTTATTGTCAAATTACAACTCCACTAGGTTTAATAGTCAACTTGCAAAATGTTTCTCTAAATTTTTCTTTCACTGAAAGGTAATGAGTGACTCCAGTCTTACTTGTCTCTTTGTGATGTTAGTGCTGGTATTGCTGCTGCTACTGCTGGGACTGTAAGAGGCTGTTTTTTGGGGTAGTTGTGGTTTGGATGTGGTTTTCACAGAGGGAAACACGCTGCCCTGCTGCTCATCCAAGTCCCCCAGTAACTCCACCCTGGCCCCTCCTCCTTCTCCTCCTCTGCTAGCCTCTGCGTCATCTTCCTCTTCCTCCTTCTGTCGTCTCAGCGTCTCCACGTGTCTCATCCTCCGCTTTTCATCACGGACTCGCAGCATCTCCACAAAATCCAGCTGGATTTGCTCCACGCTGGAAATTATTACACACTTGTGAATGACTGATATATATGATGGATAGTCTCTAGAAAGAGGTGAAAGGACCTGTCAGTCCTGTGGCTGATCAGGTTTCTCTAGTGAAAGGCTCTACAGTTACTTTCTCTCTCTGAAGACTGCTTCTGCTCCAGGTACTCAGCTGGTGGTGTTTTTGACAGCTTTTATATTTTCTATGCATGGTATCAGGTTTTTTTCATATGTTTGCAAGGTATACAGACTCCCAAGGGGCAAAAGTGTAAGAATCCTCTCTGTCTGCTTCTGAAATCCCACCACTAAAAAGGCATACCATCAAAGAAGATGAATTCTTAAATACTAGAATCTGTATGGCCTTCTTACATACCAGAAACAAAGAAAAAAAAAAAGAAGAATGAAAGAGAGAATGGAAGAAAAAGACAAAAGAGGAGAGATAGTAGTAAAAATAGCAGTTGGCAAACAAGCAGGGACAGGAAGAGCAGAGCACACACCTATTGGAACGGCAATCATGATCAGATAATCTATAAATCAAGCTATGGCAAGTACAAATCAATAAATTCTGTTTTACTAAATTGTGAGAATAACCTGCTGAGTCCCTGGGACGTCTCACTTGTGGAGTCTGTCCCAAAGGAGCTGCCGCTGGTGGGTGTGTCTTTAGGTGCATCTGAGTCGGCGGCGCTGCTTGAGCTCTTCCCCCTCCTCCTCTTCTCCCTCTCCACCTCCTCCTCATCCTCCATCGTCCACTGGCGCGCTAGGCTGAGGGCCGAGTCACAACAGGGAACATAATAATCAGCAAACGTGGACATAAAACAGAAAAATGAAACAGAGGCAGAGACAAGGCCTGACAAAAATGAAGATACGCATGGCGAACATTTGCATGACAGTGTTCAGACAATCAGTCTACTTTTGAATCCAATGAACTGCTCGTTTTGGTTGTTGGAAAGGCGAGATTACAGTTATAATAACTGTTACACAAAACCTGCTACACTTGTTCAGTCAACTGTTTTGTTAGTAAAGTCACAGTTGGTTGCTTGTCTGAGCAACTTTAAATCAACTATTCAGTCTAGTATTGTGCACGATGTGTATAGAAGCATTTATTAGTCTTTTAGTGCAGGCAGGTACAGTGCAGTACGGGGCAGATGTTCCCTCTGGAAAAACACATTTATTAAAGGGTAAAACGGTATAAATAATGTAGTTATTTCTAAAGTTCATAGCTCATAATTCAAACATCACAGTAAAGGTAGAATTGCCTGTAATGATAACAATAATGACACCAAAGGAAATAGAAAATAGCGCAATGTTTGAGAAGGTTATTGCAGGTTCACTGTGCTGCTGACTACAGATAGTACAAAGTCCCTAGATGAGTATTATAAAAATCATTTTTACCCAAGGGTAGGCTGCAAGAGTGAAGCCAGCTCAGGGAATAACCTTAAACCCCATAATACTGTCAAAACTTAGCAGCTGCAGAAGGAGCTCCTAACAACAGGTGTCATATTCTCTTTAGAAAACTCTAAGTGCCAGCAATAACCTTACCTGGACAAAGCCGACCAGTTTTTCCGACTGAGGGACATATTGGACAAAAATAAATAGCCTAAATAAATAAAGTTTTTCCGAATGCGCTTCGCTCACAGACCTACAGGCACTCCGAGGGCGGCAGTCAAATTGCAGTCAGTGCGGCACAAAGCAGTCCACCTTTACCCCGCTGGCGTCACATGACCACAAAGGTAAGCTACCCCACCTGGGGGAGAGAGAGAGAGAGAGAGAGAGAGAGAGAGAGAGCGAGCTTCTCCTTGTATGGTGCAAGGGAGGCAGTGATGATAGCGGTGACACGAGCTGATATTCTGTTTCCTTGCTTGGATACGAGCGAAATAAACTAACCCTGTGCGTTAAAGCTGCTGTAAGGCCTTAAATGAAATAAAAATAACGACAAATAATTTAACAATACCCGAGTAAAACTGGTGTATGTAAATGGTGGCGATGCAAATGCTCAGCGGCTACTCTGTAATTTAGTATTTGCCGAGTAAAATTAAACCAGCTAAAAAGTTTTAGCTGATATGGCACTTTTCAGAAACATATGGAACGCAACTGAGCATTGAAATAGGATGAGGATGAAACAAAAAAAATGGAAAAAAAAAAGACCATGCCCATCTCATATAAACATTCTTTATAATGTGTTTTATGATGACCTTGAGCGGAAACACGGTGGTCTGACAATAAGGTCGTTATGAATACTACAAGTTTTGCTGATTTTTTTTATTTTTTTTTGGTTCCATTCTCTATGTACCTTGGAAGTAGGTGAAGTTGGTTCAGAATTCCCCACTCTTCATCTAAAACAATAAGCTCAAAATACCAAACTGCCAGGATCGTAACAAGCACGAGAACAACAAAACAGAGTTAAATATTTGCAGCTAATACACACAAAACAATACGTTTCCAACTGGGTTTTATGTTTTGTTGCACTTGGCAGTGAGTCCCTTTACAGTGTTAGTCAGACTGTTTGCTTTGCTGGGTGGTGAGGCCACACCTTTTTCCTGGAGCCCAGTGTGTAGGACTCTGACCCAGGCTAAGGCTCAGTCCAGCACGCTCACACACACACACACACACACACACACACACACACACACACACACACACACACACACACACACACACACACACACACACACACACACACACACACACACACACACACACACACAGACGCTCTCCACTTCACCTGGCTTTTATACCACACCTGTACCTGCTGAATTCTGTGCATTCTGTGATGAGATCACAATAAAAAGGACGAGGTGCTATCATCATTACTGATATAGTGAAATGCTTGATTCTCATCCAGATTCCTCCTTCTTTTGTGCATGTGCAAACATGAGCCTGCTCCACTCATATTTGGAGAAGACTGGCTTATAGCATGTACCATTAAGATGCTATCTTATGGAAGCAATTTGCTTGTCACTCCCTGGCCAAAGAAACAATGCATGCATCGGTGCAGTTTCATTCGAAGCACTGAAGCGTGAACTTTCTGTCTCTGTGTGCGTTTGTACCAGTGTGTTGACATGCAGTGTTGAAATGTGTTACTGCACCTAAACCTAAAATCAGCCTTACATTTTCGGGGAAGACCTGGCCACATAAATAAATGGAAGCGAAACAGACTTTCCCTCCACCCATGAGGGAAAAATGGCTCTTCAGGTTCTTTGCATCCACTGGGATAAGGTGGTAATGATCTCAGTACCATTATGGAAGCCCTTTTCGGAGTGTGCTTTATGAGTATGCAAAACAGACTGCGGCAAGAGAGGACTGTTTTACAGTTGCAGACAGCTGGCAGACATAAGCATATCAGCAGAGATGTGCAACTTGACGTGTAAACTCTGTGAGCAGGTAGATTTCTTAGAGTCTGAGTTTCGTTTTGTTAATTTTTCTACATTCCTCTAATAAAAAACAACAATCCACAGACATAAGCTGTATGCACAGTGGTGCTTTGAACAAGAAGAATGCCAGCATTTTACTAGCAGGGACCATATTTCATTTGGGGGTTGATGAACTCCAAGGCAATTCATGTAATAGCTGTTGAGACATTTTAGACTCAGCTGAGGGACTGCCCAGCTGAGACATGCTCCCAGCATGGGCAAAAACTCTAGAGGCAGTGCAGCCTTTAATTCTGTAAGGTGTTTTAGTGGCTGTGACAGAGCAAAGTCTCTGTTGAGCCCAGGTGGGAGTGGTAAGAATCCTGTTTGATTTAGTGCTTAGTCCTCTTACCAAAGGTATCCCAGATAGTGAGATTATTCTGGCAAATACCTGGGCCACAAATTTGTGTTTCATCTGGCCCGATATACACCTGGGTCCTCGGCCTGTGTCTGGCCTATATACAGCACGAATGTCAGATGCTACTGCTGGGCCCAGTGGCGGTTAACAGCCTGAAAGATTATCTGTGTGTGCGCCGGAATTTTTCTATATCGACTTAGTGTGTAAAGTGGAAGAATGATATTTATGCTGTATCTCTAACGTATGAAGCTTGCACTACTACAAAGGGAAGACAGCTGTAACGAGAAGACTGTCACCTTAGTGTATTGAAGACTCACAGATTTCTTTTTTAATTTAACTAAAGCCATTGTTCATTGAGCACACATTTGCACAGAAGAAAGCACAAAGAAAATTAGATTAAGTGTGTGTGTTTTATTGCTGTGTCAGTTTTCATGTAAATACATTCGGTGAAGTGTACATTATTTTGTTACTGTTCATAAAACCACAACCCATGCTTACAGTTTATCCCCAAGCAAGAGTATTAAATATTCAATTTCATTTGGCCAGATCATTGGCTATAATATCATTAGGCCTGCGGATGAAGCAACGATACTATCCACATTTGTCTATTAGAGATACAAGATGCACATTTCTGCGAAAACACAAGAAGCGTATATAACTGGGGTTCTGGTGCAATATCAGTAATGTTAATGATATTAATAATTATACATGGCACATATGTAGATATAGTCATTTTAACACCTCGTCAATGAACAGCAAACAGAAGAGGACAAAAACCTTTTGGGAGGTTGGGGACATCTTCTCACCTCCAGTGCAGGAGCATACCCAAAGGTGAGAGCATGAGACAAACAATGCAGAAGCTGATAAAAACTGTAACAATATCAAGTCAGATGCAGGAGGAGTGCTGGTGTTCATGTGGCACCATCCCACCTTCTGTGTTCATTGGGCAGGACCTTTAGCAGCATCGAACATCTTCTTCCTTCCTTCCATCCCTGACATGGCCTCCACATTCTTCCTCCAGTCACTGTCTTCTACTGGCCTCTTCTGCAGATAGATAAAGTACAGAGATAGATGACGTACTAGGTGGTCATAAAAGAATGAGAACAGTCTTTGTTGTTTTTTTTTTAAAAAGAGACTTAACTAGAACAGGATCAGAAGTTTTTGTTGTGACTAAGCTTTTGAGACCCATGTTGTCAACTGGGAACCCCCTATGAATGACTGTACTTGTATAACTGGTTCACAGTTCCTACTACACCCAGAGACGCAAGCATCTATTCAAGCACACACACAGATACACAGCGCCACCACCACCACTTAATCAGCACATGTACCCACACACACACACACACACACACACACACACACACACACACACACACACACACACACACACACACACACACACACACACACACACACACACACACACACAGACCAGATAGCAAAACCAGTCACAAAAGCTACACTTCTGTGTTTTGTCTACTGCACTTCCTCTCTCACAAACACACACACAGTCCCTGCCCTACAGTGTGTTGATGTCATATGTGTAGCTGGAACTTCATAGCTACCTTGCATGCTTGCCCTAAGGAAGGTACACAGCTTGCTTGGGTGGGTTTGATTGTGTTATGTATCTGTGTGTGTTTTTCTTTTCTTTTTTTTAAACTTCTGCACACACCTTCTCGGTGTCCTCTTTCTTGACAGACTTGAGGTTGGCTCGGAGGTCCATGGAGACTTTGTGCTTGGAGCCCAGCAGCGAACGGAGGATGGCGTCAGCAGACACACGAACACGTCGAAGATTAGGCCTCTTGAATTTCCCCCTGAGGTCTAACACCTTGATGTTCAGATCTTTAATCTGGGCCAGGGACAAAGAACTGTAAGAGTTTCTCACTGTGACAGTTCTTCTGCATCATAAAAGCAGGCTTTTTAAGATGTCACATTTATAAAGATGTTTACATGCTGAGTTCTATCTATAACACAGGGAAATGGGCTGGGAAAATAGAATATACCCACCTCACGTGTGTTGAGCATGACTTTGGCTTCAATGTCATATCGCTCCTCATCTACCACATCTATTTTAGCATGGAGCTCCCTGCAGAGATCCTATACATATACATGCACAAAAAACATACACATCAAAGTTAAAAATAATGAATGTATGTTATAAGACTGATACTTTTGGAACGGCTGATTTAGCTGATTTCCAGAGCAACTTCAAATTCATGCATTTGGAAAAGTTTCAGTTTTTAGAATATAATCATTAGAGGCAATATATATAAATGAGCTATAATGCCATGGATTCCCTTCATTTGAGAGACTTGACTGAATTTAAAAAAAAAATTAAAATTTGGAGGTTTATTGATTTTAATTAAGTGGGCAAAGGAGAGACACGGGCACAGTTCTTGAGAAGATCCATGTTTGTTATCGATCAGCTTGGATAAAAATGGCCTGCAGTTGCGTGGGAGATGCAACTTCTACAGCAGCTTTTACTGGTTTTGAATTTCTGGGAAGTGGGCGGAGAGAGGACTGGGAGAATTCTGAGAACTTGTGGACAAGTTACCTGTAGCTGTGCAAGGCTCAGTCCGCTGGTGTTTAGAGGAGGAGCTCTCTCTACTAGATACTTCTGTTTCTCCTCCTCTTTTACAAGGATCTCCTGCTCCAATTCCTCCTTGGCCTTTGCCACCATCAGACTCTGCACAGACATGAATAAACATAATATGATAATGTATTACAGGATGCTCTTATCTGCTAAAGCGGTTTTTTAGATACAAAATGAAATCTTCAGGTCTCGCAGTACATACTCTGGATATTCAGGCTTATCTGAATATCACAAGACATGTAACTGTACAGCTACAGACAACATGACCTCTGCTGCTCTCCTCTGGTTAAACATGTGAATTACAGAAAAATGTAAAATCATGAGCTCTCCCACCTTGAGCATAAGCTTCCTTGAAGCTGAGATCTTTGGCTTCCTCTGGATAGAGAACATGATTCAGGACATTGCCAACACAATTAAAATGTTAGTACGTCACTTGCAGCTTCAACAACATAACATCTGAATTGCCGCTGTGGAATATTTTTGGCAATAAGAGAACGTTTTGTAACAGTCAATGGTAAATTGGACTTACCTCTTGCCTGTTAAAGAAGGATGGACAAGATTTAAAGGAGGAAAGACAAAAGTTTAGAGATAATACCTAAACCTGCAAAATATGTGTTTTGTATGTGTGTCTATGTGTGTGAATGAGTAAATAGTCTATAATAAGAACACAAAGGCTGATCACTCACACATGCTCAGGCATCCTGCTGATGAGATCTCACTGGAGGGGAGACAGATGAGATTAGACACAAACACTCACACACACATTGAACAGTTGTCAGTGTTTGTTCATCGGCTTTTGGAGGGCCAGATCATCTTTCCGCAATTTTCTATGAGCCCTCTCTCAGAATGTGGAGTCAGTTACAATATATGTAAGCTGTAAGCAGGCCAATCATAGAGAACTCTTCACATTGACTTCCACCCTCCCGCTGGTCAACACTCTCTTGACGCTTGATTGTCACACATTATAGAAGTGTGGCCTCTGCTTTTCATGGCTCGCAAAAGAAAAATCCCTGCATCTATATTCTGTGTAACACTGCGGGACTTTCCAAAAACACTGGAAATTTGTTGTGGAAACATCATAGCTTCACAGAGGGTACTTGAAGAGTTATTTTTGGGGTCTGTGGAAAGATTGCGGAGTAGCTCAACTAATTTGAAAAAATAGATATTAAAATTTGATTTTAAAAGTTATGTATCTACACCATATATACGCTCTGAGTCAGCCATAACACTGAACACCCTGTTTTATACATGAAAACTAGTTAGCAAGCAAGCAGAGATATTGAAACAGTTAGCTAAAAATATAGATAAACGGTTGAAATAGTTAGATGAAAATAATGAATATATGGTTAAAATATACAGCTAAAAGTAAATAGTTAAAAAAGTCAGGTTAAAGTTATTGATATACAATTGAAATAGTTGGATAAATATCGTCAGCTAAACGTAATGCAATGCAATGGATAAAATGTTGAAATACAAAGCTAAAATTAATGTGGGACAAAACGGGGGGAAAAAAAGACATCCTTAGCATCCTTAAATCCAGCTGTAAGTCTAGTATTAAGGCCATTGAGGTTTTGACAGGTGTATAGAATTTCGTTTGTGGTGCATCTAAAATTTACATTACAGCAACTCAACAGCAGCATGTCTTTCCAGGAGTCACTGTCTCAGTTTTTCAGAGGAATTCTCAGACCTTGCTGACTGTGGAGTGGAGCTTCACCCGGGGAATATTGTCTACCAAATGTAGAACATGAAAAGTGTGACACATTTAACAGGGCTTTAGGTGAGACTGCATTTTAAGTTACTTAATTCGTCTTGTCAACTCATCCCTATAGTATTGTTTTCATTTTTGTCATCACTGTATCTTCCCCTCCTCACCCTCAGTCTCATGCCCTCCTGGCCTTTATCAAATCGACAAACAATTAACAGCACTCACCCCCTCTCTGCCTAACATTATCTCATCTTTTCTCTCTTTATGTCCCTCTCTCATTTTACAAGTTGGTTTGAGTTGCGAATAACGTCACCTAAGACCTCCCAGCATGATGGGGTTACAAGCTGCTCCAGCGGATTAGGAAAATTCCAGACTGATAGCCATCCCTCATCCAACTCTCCCGTCTCTCATCCCCATCTTTCTCCTCAGGATTATCTGAGAGAGGAATTTAGAGTGGTCTGGCTCCCCAAATAGACCAGGGGACATCTGATAGACAGCTGTGGAGGGTGATTGTTCTCTGGGGTGCCCAGCCTGGATCAGGGGTTTACCACCAGTAGCTCATGGATGCTTATGAGCCTCTGTGGTGCAGCCAACTTGGCAATGCAAAAAAACAGCCCAAACTTTTCTGGAAAGTTCATGTCAGCCTTGGATTTGAACAGAGCTGCTCTGGCTACAGATTTCAACCACCTAGTTTGTATTACTTCAGTTAATCCGAGTGTTCTGGTTAATGCAGTTATGGTTTAGGAAGCGTTACAGCCCCAAGGTCTAAATCATGCTACTAACAAAATTACATTAAAATACTTCAAAGTTTTGTACACCTCTATTAATGTCCCTGTTTACTGGACTGATATTATATACTGTACCATGATCCCCCTCAAAGAAAAGCAGTCTGCACTTCTGCTAGATCTGTTTGAAGGCAACTACATTTCCATTATATAAACAATTAAATCCAGAATTATTTGAAGATTTTGTTAGAGTCTACAAGGCATATTGTCAGCAAATAAATGGTTGGACCAGACAAATGTATATCTATTTAAACTCCTATTCATTCAGTTTGTGTACCATATATGCACAAAAGGAAGAACACCACACCTGAAAAGCTTTATAGACCATATCATGAAGGGACCTTACCAGTGTCAGAAGCAGGAGATAGATGCGACAGCAGAGGCAGGATGGACAGATCAAACATGAGGCCAACAATTTGCTGTCTCTCTATTTAACTGCACCACCCATTGTCTCGTTCTCTCTTTCTCTCTTGTTAGTGGAGGCTATTATTAGTCGAGCCCATCTCTCTTACTGTCTAATCTTGCTCTGTCCATTTGTCTCCCGCAGATTTATTATAAACCAGGGCCCAGCAGTTACAGCCTGAAGCTTTGGCCTCGCACAACGCAGGAGGATGAATGCAAATTAGATGATGAACTACAGGCAAGAGTCTGTAATGTTCCTACTGCTCAAAGATTGTCTAAGAAGGGAACTGAAACTAAATTAAAATGTGAGAAGAAAGCAGATACTTAGGAGGTGCTGGAAGACAAAGAAGTCACAATGACTGCAGTCCTCTATGTTGTTATACATTATTTTTAGCCACAGTAGTGGCATGTCTTTAGGGATGGCAACTTTGGTCTATCGGTCCATCATTTTTGTCCAGCCTGAAATATCTCAACAACTATTTGATGCATTGCAATGACATTTTGTACAGACATGCATGGTCCCCAGAAGATGAATCCTAGTGACTTTGGTGATCCCCTGACTTTTCCTTCAGCACCTGCTGCAGTTTTTTTTTTTTTTTGTTATCCACTGAAATATTTCAACATTTAATAAATGGATTGCCAGTAAATTTTGTAGAAACATAAGTGGTTCTCAAATTATTAATCCAAAGGATTATGATGATCACTTGACTCGTACTCTAGTGCCATCTTCAGGTCAAAATTTCACTTTGTCCAGTACTTTTGTTTACAGTCAAACATCTGCAAGACTAATGACATTTCCATCAGCCTCAGAAGTACTTTGTGTTAATTGCTAATTAGCAAATGTTAACTGTGCTAACGTGCTAACATGCTAAACTAAGATAGTTAACACGGCGAACAGTGTACCTGCTAAAAGTCCAGCATGTTAACATTATCATTTGACGATGTTAGCAGGCGGACATTAGCATTAGGTTCAAAGTATTGCTGTGCCTAAGTACAGGCTTACAGCTCTGCCAGTGTCAGTGTAGACTCTTGTTTACCCATACCTAAATCTCAACGGCCAGATCAAAATGCAAGTGATGCTTGTAAGGACACCCTTGGGAAAATTTGGCCTTGTATTAAGCCTCCCAGACAAACACTCTTGACAGACAAAATGAAACTTCAGGACACCGCCTGCGACCCAAATGAAAATGAAAGGGTAGCCTCACCAACAAAATTCAAAACACAGGATTGGCAGCTGCTATACTTCCAAATGACTGACAAATATGCAATACTAAATTAAAGCTGTTAATGCTTACTGATAAGGTGTTTTTCCACCTCTGATTTGCAAACATAGTGATACACAGACCTACATTTTCAATTGTAATGAGTTGAGACACATACAAAATGCTCATGTTTCATCTAAGAGTCAAATTCCCAAAGTAAATATTTAAATTTAGCTGCAATTTACATGGTCAAAAAGGCTTTTTAGACCTTAACATCTGCAAATGAATAGACCTGAGTAGGGACAGTTTGCGGGGCACATTTTAGCCTGGGAGGACATTCGACCTGGAAGGCTCAGTCCAAGAGAGCAATGTTCTTCAGTGAGGTACAGCATTGTACCATGATGGAAAAAACTATACGGACATGTCATGTTACGTGTCATGATGACGGTTTGAGGAATTTTCTTCTTTTCAAAGGGATTGTCACTAAGGGAATTTTGTAATTTGTTCTCTGATGCACCATCACGACAGTGTCACATTTATATGATGTGGTGCATTTTCTACAACAAAAAGTATTGGGAGCATATATCATGATGTGCATTTAATAAATATTTTTTAAAAGTTCAAGGTGTATGCTCAGTGTTTAGTTTTCCTAGCTATTAAACTGGGCTGTTTTATTATGCTAACAGGTGATGGGATTTTTACTGTACTATTGTGGTAATGACCAAATTGCCATGATGCCATTTATAAGATGTTATCATGATACTTTTCATTTCATGCATATTTTAACAAGACAGTTCTGCTTTTGTTGTTCTTTTGTTTATATTTCCTGTATTTTTTTTTTCCACTTCTGCTGGGTTTTTCAAGCTGTCTAATTTTTGTCTGCTGAGATTTTTTGGCTTTACCTTTTTCTAGACTGTAGATCAAATTCAATGCTTATAAATACAGTGAATATTGTGAGAATGTGGCACATCTGAGTTAACAGATCAAGATCCAACAAATTCCAAGAACTTTCAAGAAGAAAAACTATGAGAGATTTCCCATCGATATGGTATTTCAACTTTATAACTAGTTAGGAGGGGGTAAAGTATATGTTAGTGGGATGAAAAACACACACACACACACACACACACACACACACACACACACACACACACACACACATAAAAACACACACACACACACACACACACACATATATACTCATGATAAAAATTACGTACACAAGACAACCGAGATGTTGGCTTAGTTAGTTTTAATCATAAAGCAAAAAGAATCCTGCACTACATTAAGACTTACCAAAGACCTAGATGTGCAAACCACCAAGGAAGTCTCGCCCACACACAGAGCCATGCAGGAACTTCTCTCCACTTAACAGGAGAGAGACAGACCTCTAGTGGTTTAACACTCACACAGCAGACAGCAGCTCAGCAGCATTTTGAAGATTATTTTTGAGTCCTGGTCAAAGAAGTATGCACATGCATTTCCTGTTTCTACAAGCACTGACCAGCTTATCAGGGGACTGCCCTTTTCGCGACAACATCGGTGTCAAAATAAGGCAAACATTGTCAGTCCTGTTCTGACAAATATGCAATCAACTCTAGATTGGCCCGTGTTCAAGCATTTGGTTTATGAAATTGCAGGTCAGTGTGTGTGTTTATCTGCTGAGAAAACCAGATCCCCTGGACATGATGTTTAGAAAGGGCATTCCACTGAGTAGTGTGAGCACACAAACTCTGTAGGACTGGAGTTTTAGGACGCACTGCACATAACCACAAACGAGCACATACACACTCACATTTTTCCACAGTTCTCCTTCACATTCAGTATTCTGTGTATTTACACCTGCCTACACACACACAATGTTCAGTAAAATGATCCATCACTGGGTGTCTCTTTCCCTGCAGCGCTCCTGGCCCCCTTGCTGACTCATGCGGTGTGGCTAGCTTTGGGGTTTTCCATAGCAACGAGAGAAGTCCCTTCACAATCAGCCCTTTATCCGTGACCTGCACTGAGCTCCACAATCACACACAGCTCATACACAGACTGCCATATTCCTGACACACACACACACAAACAGAGCTTGAATGAACATTATATGCTAGTCCTTACTAACGAGTGTCTGCTGATGCTGAGACCTTGCTGAATTTCATGCTGGGTGTGGGTGTGTGGGTGGATCTTGGTGTGCACATGCCTCAGGCTCACTCAGCTTCTCATTAGTCGTCCACACCGCTCAGAACAAAAGGTGTCCTGGCCACAGTGCGTGCGTCCATGTGTCTGGGGTGTGTGTATTTTCCAGAGGCTATAACAGTGTGGTTACACCACAACTGGAAACACATGAGCTTAGCAATTAATGGTCTGAACCTAAAATAAATTGCAGCTGACTGTTTTGCTCTGAGAGACATTATATGCTCCAGTGTATAGAACTGAAGCATTGCACGAGAATAGGAACTTAGGTAAAATATGTCAGCACTTTGGGATTACTGAAAAAATTTATTTTGTCTTTTTAAGTGCATAATGCTATACATGGTTTCAGCAAATATATAGAATACAATGTGCAATGAATATGAGCAAAATACTTGTTCTTCATGTTCAGCTTTGGAAAAACATCCAGATCTGTTCAGTCTACAAAAGTTTTCAAAGCCAGTCGAATGGCGATGTGTTTCTATCCAATGTAAGACTGAAGAAACAAAGTGACTCCTGTTTCAGCAATGTTAGAAATTGCTGGGAAAATATACCCAAAATAGGAGACATTTTTGAAACATCAAGGCACAGGTGTAAACATTGTCCTGGCTCCACAGTTTCTGTCCAAGCAACGCCATCTTTTCCTTATGCAGCAATCTCCACATTGACCTCAAGAAATGGGGTCATGACAGAAAAAAAGATATCCATGGTTACAGTATTTCAGATTCCTGTGCTTTCTATGACAGTGTAAATAAGCTCATAGGAATACAAGAAGAGTGTCTGCAACACTTGTTCTCAGTCCATTAATCCATAGTCACTGATGGCCATTCTGTATATCCCATCATGCCGTGCACCACAGAATCAATCCGATGGATCTGGTGTCTTCTACCCCTCTCCACTCTGATTGGTTTACTCCCAGGAAAATAGAAAGTCTTGGGAAAGAAAAGCAGATTTTTAATATTCAGTTGTCATTTTTTACATTGGGCACTGATGATGCTGATGGTGTTCTACAAAGTGCATTTGTAGTGAGTTATATTACACTGTTACCACAGCTACTAAGTTAATTTGGGCACTACTGCCGCTCTCTTAAGGAAGCATCGCTGGGGATTCCTGGACTGTGAGCTCATAGTTCAGACTTACACACTCAGTTCATGCACATCTGAGATTTCAGTAACCAGTTTCAGCCAATAACACTCTTGTCATATGATGGCATGATTTCATCCTAAATATTGAAGAGCTGAAAAGATATATGGGGCACTTAGCTCAGTTGAAACCACATGGTCAATTGTCCTCATGTCAGTTAAATACATAAGAGTGTGTGTGGGGTGGCTATGTGTGTATTTGTGTGTGTGTGTGTGTTTAAAAATACTTGGCTGCCTAGTGAGGGAGAGGCAGGCAGATGTTATTTTGGAGGCTCGTATTGCATCGTAATTATGTCTTCAAGTGAGGGTGGGTTTGTGTCCCAAGGAGACTGCGGTGCGGTAAAGCCATGACCATTGTAAGGAAACAGTGACATGACTTTGACTCCACGGTGGAACATCTAAACACTGAAGTGCTACTCGTAAATAACCTTTGGCATGATTGTAACCTGAGGCTTATTCGCTTCTCAGCCATGTGACACCTCATCCCCAAGAGTCTGGATGTTTTCATTCCATCCAATCACTGCACCATCTTGTTTCAGCCATTAGCAGCCCCACTCAACCACAGAGGGGGAGATATCCACTGCTGCACTATTTGGAGTCTTTTGAGTCTTTGATAGCAAATGGTTGAGAACCTCTGGCTGGAAGGGAAAAAATATGCCTTTACCCTTGAGGGGTTTAAGTGATGCTTTGACATGTGTTTCACTGTCGCTCTCAGAGACACAAAGTAGGTTCCGACAGTGTACCTGAGATGTCCCACGCTGAGCTACGGGAGGGTGTGGTGTTACACTGTCCCCTAAACCCCAAAAATAACATTTAAGCCTTAATACGGTAAATGAATGGAAGAGCCCTCTCAAATCTATAGGCTACATTTTAGGACAAAAAGCGTCTATTCCACCTTTCACCTTCCCCGTGGAAGACCTACCTCAGAGCTCCTCATCCTCCCCAGTGCTGCCCAGGTGCGCTGACGACAGGTGTCGGTTCCTCCCGGTCTGCACGGCCTGCAGGTTCTTATAGCGCACCAGTGCCAAAGCGATCTCCGCGTTCCACGCCGTGCCGTCCTGGGGACACCGAAAGTCAATTTCCTTCCCCGTAGCCATGACCACGGTGAAGTACACCAGCCCCCGCTTGTACTCGACGCAGTCCACCGTGACCATGCGCTCAAAGCGGAGCTCCTTGGCCTTGGAGGTCCACGCCAATCTTGGAGCATCACCGTCGCCGCCTTTGCAGCTGTGCAGGCGCAGCCCTTCCTCGGTGAGCACGCAGCGTTTCTTCTTCCACAGCTGGAGGAGCCCGCTGCTGCGCTTCTCCAGCAGCCCGTCTCTCATCACTTTGGCCGGGAGAGACATGGCCGCGCTGAGCCACAGTCCTCAGACCGAGCCAAAACCTTGAGAGTCTTAAGCAGGGGTGCGTCTCAAGACCAATCGCTTAAATGCACATCTCGTGTGTTATCAGTGTGATGTGTCCCTCAGAAAAAAAAACACGAAAACGGAACAAAACACATCGGTCTGAGCTACGGCATTGGTAATGACAGCCTACATAAGAACTCATATAGTCTGTGTGACTAAATCCAACCCGTGCGCGATGACAGTGCTCCGTGGAGCTCGGTAGGCTGGTCTGCCTGGATATGTTTGAACATGCCCGGCTCTTCTGTGGACCTTCTCCCCTTTCAACCATAGCACACCGCCTCCTCCCGGTGACGGCATGAGGAAATCCGGGCGGGCTGTTGACGAGATTCCCTGCCTGTGTGTGTGCTTGTGCGTGTGTGTGTGCGTGTGTGTGAGTCAGTCGGTGAATGGTGTTTTTGTTTTCACAGAAATACAGGTAGGTGGGTTCAACCCAGCTCCCCCTTAGGTCCGAGTGTACCTGCTCAGGAAAAAAGCTGCTACACACACTTGTCACTATTAAAGAAACTCAAAGAAACAAGTTAGTTAAAGCCATTTTAGCTCCAAAGAGTGTTTATGACAAGCTGCTTTCTCCTGCCTCTCCTTGAGAGCTGGAATGTGAGTGGGAGGCAAGGGTGGATAAAGGAGTCAAATTTTTAATGTGTAATTGCACTTGAGTGAGTGCGAGAGAAACAAAGTGCAGGGAAGAAATGTTTTTGTTGAGCAGGTAGATGGATGAATTATCAGTCAGTTACTAATCATCTCTGTTTGTTAAACGTTTCATTTGTTTAGTGTATCAGCAAGGAAGTGCTGGAGGCTGGCATTTCCTTTTCTGTGCCATACTGTATATACCGTGTCTGAACCTGCTGAAAGTAACGTGAATGTCACAAAGGTAAAAGCAGCATTAAGTGGAGAAACTGGTTACGTTTTCATAAACAAACTTCAAAGCCCTGCTGATTCCTCTGAGGTTTCAATTCCCCGTAGCCTCTGCACGAGAGAAAGCTTAATGACGGCGTTTTAAATTCTTTTTGTCAATCTTCACATCCTTGATGGTGAAATGGCTCTAATGTGACAGATGAGCTCTGTGGGTGGAGTGAAGCATGGATTCTGCCACTTTTACAATATACCAGACTCACCTCACGCAGCCCCGGCCCCAGTGTGTCACTGTAATGTTATGTGGGGAATGGATTCAACGAACACGTGTCCTTTCGTGAAACTTAAACACAGAACATCACCCTCCAAACTACTTTTCTTCCCTGTTCCTTACTCACAGATGAACACACAGTTTCACTCACATCTTCTTCTATAATTTTTTGCACGGGTTACGGAAAAAAACTGCCACTAAAATCATTATCTTTCCATTTTATTGATTGCCATGCTGTCTGGAAGGCGTAACATAGAAACGAGCAGCATTTACTGTATTACACAGACTGTTGTGAATCTTGCGATACTGAGATTTCATGTACAGAGAGGAGAACAGCCTCACAATAAGAAGAGGATGTTACAACTCAATGAGAGCAGATAGTGCAAAATAGCAGTGCAGCTTTGAGTAGATAGGTAATGGAGTAATAAGTATGGTGCAGGGGTAAAGATTTACTGTAACAGCACGAATAATCGACTAAGATGGTGGTATCTTTTCGACCGTACAGTTTATAAATCGCAGCTTTTCAATCAAGCGTGTGATTGTCAGGTGTATGTTTACTGGCGGCAGTCCGCCCTCTGCAGGAGGAAGGCAGTAGTGCAGCGCTCTGGAAACCAGCCAACGGGGATCCCGCTGGTCTCTACTGAGTGTGCGCCAGCGCCCCGGCGCCCAGCCCGTATCCGAATCCCTTGGGACCAAAGTTTTTGCCGTAACACCCTGGAAGAGAGAAAGGTGATGTAAAAAAAAAAAAAAAAAAAACACGCTTTGGTATCAACATCACACCGTGTCTTATAGTCTTATAATTCACATTATGAGTCACAGCCAGCTAACTAAGGCGATTTCACCACTTTTTCCCATCAGGATCAGGTCTAGATCAAAAACTAATACACTTAGACTTTAAAAAAAAAAAGGTAAATCTGAAACTGTGTTTTAAACAGTATTTTGCTTCTCAGGGTTAATCTAGTTAAGATATTGTGTTTTTGAAGTGGTTCTGGTCTGATGTGGTCTTGATGGAGAAAGTAATGGTTTTCTTCTCTCTCTCTCTCTCTCTTTTTTTTTTTTTTTGCCTTCACAAATAAAATAAGGGTTTCACAAATCTGAAAGTGGATTTTAAACAACGTTGGGGCTTTATAACTATGTATTAACACCCATTCACGACCACAAGCGGTGCGGAAAAACGGAGAATCTGTCGCTAAAGATTGTCATTTAAGTTTACCTGAGCTTTCCCCTTAGAGTTACCCGGATGCTGTGAATCACAGGCTACCTTCAGTGTTGTCTTCAGCAGAGGGAAATCAAAAGTTCTTTTTTATACCCGTTATCTTCTTCTCCACAGTCATGTATCCACAGCAGGTGAACACTAAACTTACTGGCCCACCGCTGCATTGCGTTGTTGTTGTTGTTGTTGTTGTTTCTGTTTTTGTTTTTGTTGTGAGTTTTCGCGTCGTCGAAAAAGACTCTAACCGTGAATGGGAGTCTTTGAGGACTCTGGACATAGCTCCAGAACAGCAGTAAGTGATCTTAAACGACCTTCTGGGCTTATCAGACATCACTGGTTCATTATTTGTTAGAGGAGCCGATAGTTTCCTCTGTGACTGGATGATACATACAGCCTAATGCATGAGAGGCACAAACTGGGACAGAAATGGGACTATTGTTAACTATTTGTTTTTCTGAAGGGTCGCAGCTTGGTTTACGTGTTAATCTTATTTTCATCAGACAGAAGAGTGTTTGAAGATTCTGCAAATCGTTCTGTGTGCCTTTGTGGTTGTCTTGTCTCCGGAATAGCTTTGCCTGTCTTTGTTGTCTTCCAGCTGAGCACCGTGACTTGAAAACAAAAAATCTGAAATGTCATTTCATACAGAGGCTGTGGCCCACGGGCCCGTGCCTCATGGGTCTGTTCAGTAATCCATACATGCGTCTGGGTCGTATTAATTATATTAGTAGGAGTTATTGTTATATACAGCTGGGAAGTACTGACAGAAATTTGATACAAATTTCAATAACTTAATGTACATAAGAAGTCATTTTAGGCCTTATTGTTTGTTTTCCATCATTCTTCGACCCATATACCCGTGTAACAGGTATTGAATTACATTCTACACTCCTTGAGCACTTTTTTAGGAACACCATACTAATACTGGGTAGTTCCTCCCTTTGCCCTCAAATCCGTCTCGTTTCTTAATGGCATGGATTCCACAAGATGCTGGAAACATGGCTTTGAGATTCTGGTCCACGTTGACATGATTGCATCACATCATTTCTGCAGATTTGTCAGCTGCACATTCATGCCGCCAGTCTCCCCGTTCTAACACATCCCAAAGGTGTTCTATTAGATTCAGATCTGGCAAATGGGGAGGCCACAGAAGTTCACTGAACTCGTTGACATGTTCATGAAACCAGTTTGAAACGGCTTTTGCTTCATGATATGCTGCATTATCATGCTGGAAGTAACCATTAGAAGATGGTAAATTGTGGCCATAAAGGGAGGCACATGGTAAGCAACAGCACTCAGACTGTGACATTCAAATGATGATTGATTGGTATTGGTATTAAGGGGCCCAAGGTGTGCCAAGAAAACATCCCTACACCATTACACCACCACCACCAGCCTGGACTGTTGACACTTGGAAGATTGGGTCCATGGATTCAAATTCAGACCCTAGCATCTGTGTGCTTCAGCTGAAATCCAGTTTTTATCAAACCAGGCTGGTGAGCTGGTGCCTGCTGCAACGTCAGATTTCTGCTCTTGGCTGACAGGACTGGACCCTCACATGTTCCTCTGCAGTTGCCGTCCATCCTCCTCAAGGTTCAACGTGTTGTGCATTCCGAGAGTCTTCTCTGCTCACCACAGATGTAAAGAGTGGTTATCTGAGCTACCATAGCCTTTCTGTCAGCTCCAACCATTCTGCTCATTCTCCTCTGTCCTTTCTCATCAACAAGGCGTTTCCATCGACAGAACTACTGCTCACTGGATATTTTTTGTTTTCCACGCCATTTTAACTAAACTCTTGAGACTGTTGTGTTTGAAAATACCAGATCAGCAGCTTCAGAAACACTCAAACCAGCCCATCCGGCACCAACAATCATGCCACAGTAGAAGTCGCTGAGATTATGTTTTTCCCCATGCTGATGTTTGATATGAACAATAACTGAAAGTCCTCACCTGTATTTTCATGATTTTCGTGCTGTCACATGATTGGCTGATTGGCTAATTGCATGAATAAGCATGTGTATGGGTGTTCCTAATAAAGTGTGGAGTGTATGTCTTAAAAAGTCTTAGATTTAATTTGGTGAATACTGCAAAAACCCTGGTGGGATCACAAAAAACCCCAGTGAGACCAGGAACCATAACAGATATGGGAAAATGTCTGCTGTGAAAAGGGTTTATGAACTACCCAGCAATGTATGATATCCCTAATTTATGTATAAAGTTTAAAAATGTCCCAAACTAGGCGTAGTATAAAATCCAATAAGATACACCAGGTTAGTTTGAAAAAAAAAAAAATGTGACATGAAATGAACCAACTCCCTGAAAAAATGCTAAACATCAAAATGACAGGTGTATTCTCCCTATTTGTCAGCTGACTGCAACACTGCAGGCTATGTAGGCAAAGAAGTTCACCTCCGTAATGTTAATTAATATTTGTTTGAAGGGCCGAGCCAAAACGATCAGTATGTTCTCAATGTAATATAGACAAAGACTTTAAGGAAGGAGTGTCACAAGCTTGTTAGCTATATTGTGTTATCCCTGACAATTTTATTGTTGTGTACTTGAGGATATTTTTCTGTGTTAGTGGGCCCTCTGCTGTATTGTTGTGTTTATTACAACTCAGTCATCAGCTCACAGGCCACTAACAAAACACAGCAGTTAATTTCCTTGCCAAAGTCTATGTTAAGAATGGAAATTTTGGTATTTCATCCGGTCACCCCCCCAGTTTAAGTTGTGCAATCTTGCTCTTTTAGTAGTTACACTACATTACACACCACGCTACAGCTGATGACGCAACACCTACATTTTATCTGTTTTAGACAAATGCAGCCTGAATGGATCAACATGGGTCAACCTGCCTGGCTTCACCACTCTGGACCAGCATTGAAAATAGTTGTATGTGTATGTTATTATGTTTCTAATAAGAGACCAAAGTCAGAAAACGAATGCTAGAAAATTACAAAACCTTTTCATCTACAGTGTTAAACTTGCATTTGCACAACAGTGCAAGTCAACTACTTGCTCTAGAAAACATATTTATATTAGGTCCCATGTATTTGTATGGTTAAGCAGTTTAGAGGTTATGTCTGGAGTTACAGTTGCAGGACCTGGGTCTTCTGTTAATTGTGACAGCCATTAAACCACGACAGATCAATTGTGTGTTGAAGAAGGCTTGTTCAGTACCAGATACACGGTTTCTCTGTAACTGTGTAGCAATACTATGATTTCTTTGAAGTCATTCATGTATGGGAAGTGACGACAGTCAAGTTTTACCTTTGCAGTAGATTTCGCCATCCTTGTCAGCTAGCGTGGTCGACTCGAGGCTCTTCCCACATGTAGCACAGGTGAAACATCCAACCTTATGCCACGCCTGCAAATAAAGAGAAGATCCATTTTAAGAGGGGCATTTTTTTTACATGCTTGTGTGTTTTTTTTTGTTTGTTTATTTTTCCCCTTACATTCCCAGCTCCAATCACTTTCTCAGCAGCGTAGACAGACTTGCTACAGCGAGGGCACTTGTCTGTCCCTCCAAACTTCTGAGCCAGCTTGGATGGGTTTGGGTTGGTGGTAGGACGATGAGTAGCAGGTCTGATGGAGAGAGAGCGAAAACGTGGATAAAGTGCCTTCAAAAGACATTAAGAAGTGTGTGTGTGTGTGTTGGTGTGTTACTCACTCTTGATGTGTTATACCCAGAGACTCTCCCTTGTCCGTGCTGAGCGTCCCTGCTCCCTGGCCGTAACCGTAGCCTTTTGGCCCGTACTTCTTGCCGTAGCATGCCTTGCAGTAGATTTCATCCATATGAACAGCAACAGTTGTGCTGTCCAAGTTCTTCCCACACACCACTACACAAACAGACACATGCACACACACACCCATATATCACTATTTTGCATATTTGTGCACATGCTTTATAGCACATTCTTGTTTTTAAATAAGTCCCTAGTGTTTTCCTTTTACGCAACAGCTCTATTAAAAAGCATGTTCTCATCTAAATTCCATCTCAGGAATGTTTGATAACAACTCAGGAACAAAAATAAATCACTCAGAACCCCATGAACCCATACATTTTTCAAGGCAAAGAGAAACTTTGGCTTTGTGGTTTATTTCATGATATTTCTTTTAATGGACGTAATTTCTTATAGTTATGTACTTACATTAGAACTTTTTAATTCACAGGTGATGCATATGGTTTTAAGATGTAGAGAAAAAAATTCACTCAACTGTAAGTGTATGTAAGTGTATTTGCTGGTGTGCTTTTGTTATTCCCATGCCTTACAGGCCAGACAAAAAGAGTACATAGAATATAAGAGTAGCAGCACAACTATAATGGTGCTTGTTAGATTCTTTAAAAAAATCTAACTCAATTACAGAAAATGTCAAATTTCAGCCTCTGAGAATCAAAGAGGGTTCAAATTGAACACAGGAAAATTTACCAGGAGTAATAGACCCGGATGCAAAGCAGCCATGCTTCCCCCATGCTTACAAGTATTACAGCATGTGAAATTCAACAACACTGTCTTGGTCTTGTTTTTTTTTTTTCAATTTTTTCAATTTAGCAACCAGGCATGGTCCCATATAAACACATTTTCTATTAGGATGCTATTGCTCTCTCCACCTATGTATGTATACATTTGTCTTTAGGAATATATGAAAACCAGTCCACATTAGGTTGTGGCTATAATGACAAGTGACAGAAGTTCAGTAGTTTCCAAATTGACAATCACAGGAAGCAGCAAAGAGTTGACTCACTGCACAGGAAGCAGCACTTGTGGAAGCTCCGCCCATCACAGAGTACCTCCTCTGCAAAGTAAACAGTCTTCTTACATCTGCCACACTTGTTTCCTCCTCCTAATGGCATCCTGTAGTAATGTATGCAACATGAACACAGATATACACACACGCACACACACACACACACACATAATGATTAGTCTGATGTGTAGAGGACTTTTTATTTTCTCCAAAAGCTTGTCTATAAAGATAATCACTTGTTCAAAGAGAGATATGTCCAACCGAGAACGTTTTATCTATGTTTCAGTGGGGGGGCTGATAGTGATGGTTAAATGGTGAAAAAAGTGAAAAACTTGAGAGAAGCTTCAGCTAAGAGTATCCTAAAAGTCTTCCAGGGCATAAAATTTGAATGTTATTTTATTTACCTGGACTAAGGGCCTTTAATTTAAGTGTGGAACTAGGCCTTAAATAGAAAAGCAAAAGGATCAACAAACTAACAAATTCTGTTACATGACCATCAAGCAAACACATTTACAAGAGTTTTTGTTGTAAGGAATCCATATAAATATCCATATTTGGTTGCCTGCAATTTTAGCTTTGCCAAGCCAGGCCCAGAGACTGTAATTTCACTCCAGCTTGAGTGCACAAGGGCCAGCAAGCCAGCAGTGGGGGAAAAAAGATGAATTCCTTTCTATGTTAAAGGGCAAGAGATGAAAGTTGCTCTCTCTTTAAAACTTGAGGCAGCCAGGGTGGAAAATATTTGCAAATGTGATTTTCTGAGGAGTCTTAAAATTGTAATGATGTGAAAAAATCTTGGCATTCAGCCTGTTTTTCTATCCAGTGTGTGTCCCAGCATGACCCTCCCAGTCCATTCTCGTGTAGCCACATTCCTGACCTTGTAAACCCTCCCACCTCCCTGCCCCTGACTCACACCATCTACTCCCTGCCTGTCTGTCTGTCTCGTTGTGCTTCACTTCTGCAAGCCTCTTAATCTGGATTGCACGTGTGTTGTATTAGGCAGGAAATATGTTGAGGAAGAAGGTGCTACTCTCCCTGGGTCAACTTTGTTATTTGTTTTTAAGTGGGTGGAGCTAAGCCCTGTCCTATCACCCTTGGACACGCTTCCTGTTTTTTATGTTTTTCTTTTAGCAAGTCAGAATACAGAGTGCAGTATAAGATCCCGTGGCTCACCCAGAGAAACCTGGCCATGCCAAATTGTCTCTCTCTCTTCAAAAGTAAATGAAACACTGCTCACCGCTTCACTGCTGACACCACAGTGGTACTTACTGTGAATATGAGCTCATGGTATGATATTACATCATAGCCCAGAGTGAAGTAATGGGTTGAGCGGTTTGTGTTTGGCTGCTGCTGTACAGTGCCTTTCCATCATTGTGAGCCCTAACAGATTCAATCTATGACTGAGCTTTATTCATAGGCCAGATGGTGAAACCTAATGAGATATGGGAATAATTGAATGCAAAGAAAAAGTAATGCAGTTTTCTCAGAATAATTTCTAGGATGTAACGGGGGTTGTACGTGAATATCATCCCAGGCGATTCATTCAGTATTGATACATTAGTGTTTAATATAAATTCTTTATACAGTATAATAAGAGCTTAACCTACACATTTATCAGGATTTTCATGTATAAAATTATTTTGTACGTTGTCTATTACATACAATAAGTGCAATAAGAGTCTTTGGCTTTGTTCTTTCTGCTGTCACGTAGCTTTGGGTTCAGGGTCAGTTAAAGTGACAAAAAATGAAATTGAAACGATGGATACAACTCAAAAACAACTAGCAACTAGCGTAGCCACATAAGTCTGAACTGAGTAAGGTTCAGAGAAACAGCATCGAAGCAGAAGAAGTACAAGAAGTGAAACATGGAGTAAAGTGAAAGGCCGTGACTATTAATGTTCTGCTGGGGAGGATTCATATTAACGGCCACACAGTCACCAACGGGCATTTTCAGGATTATTTAATGTAATGGTTCGCAGTTTATGTATTCTACAGTCCTGGAAACAAGACTGAGTGGCAATAAAAGCAGAAATGACTGGAATGTTTTTGTACCAGATAGAAAAATATCATTTTAGAACTTTCCAGTGGCCCAACTAGGAAAACATGAGTTGAGTCAGAAGTCTCTAATAACAATGTAACTCTTTTGTGTCATTTTACAGCAATTTTGGAGGCAAGACCATCAATGAGGAGCAGAAGAAGAGGGTAGAAGCTTGGACAGGAGCTGAGTGTCATGATGTGAAAAAGTCTCCAACTCCTAGTTCCCAGACCCAGGATAAAGTACATAGAGCACAAGGTGAGAAAAATGTTGAAGAATATGACTAAACATTTTATTACAGAAAAAAATGGGGGAAGTGTTGTCACTAGGTATTTAGATTTGTACAGATAAAGGCTGCTCTGACTTGTCGTGACTAGTAATCTCACAGGATTGACAGGATATACAGAATCGATGGACAGAACTGACCACACAGGCAAATGCATAGAGAGGTGAGGGAAGGTATGAAGAGTATTCTCCCTTGACAGACTGAAAGGGGTATTAGAGCCATAACTTAGATCTAAAACTGGGGCACTTTTCTGAGAAAAAATAGGTTTATGATTGCTGGCTTAATAATCCAGGTTTTCGCTCAGTTATTTGTGCAGTATTCTTGAGGATGAATTCCGGTACATGTTAATGGTGGCCCTGCAAGTTGAGGCATGTGGGGTTACAGACAGTTGTACGGGAACGCTGACGTAAAACAGAGTGAAGGAGAGGTGAAGAGCGTAAAATTAGTACAGATCCTGAAGTTTGTTCATGAAGTAGATGTAACTGCATGTGACATTTGTGTGCTTTAGGCTTAGATTCACATCAGTAAGACTTGCCCAGTATTCTCCTTCAGCTTCTACACCTTTTTGCCTAAAGATCTTTGTGTACTGGATTAGTTTTTGTTGTAAACTGTAACACATTGTGTTACTGTTTAACTGCAAGCCTTCCAAGCCAAACTAGCACGTGATACCTCTTTAAACTTCAATACATCATAGCTTTTCAAACAAAGACGTTTCCTCAGACCTCACTTGCACCAGAGCTTAACGGAGAATAAATTTACAGTGTGGCAGAGGGCTTTTCCCATCATACATCGGCAGAAAGTTTAGGAAATTAAATACAGCAAGAAGCAAACAGAAAGCAGGAAGCTTAAGCAGTCTTCCTCTTACTCTAATATATTAACATTACTTACCTGCTGTTAGTCGGTTCTGTCAGCCAGTGATGATGGACTGGTTAAAGTTTAACTCGGGAAAGTTTGACTCCCCGATCTGAGTGGCGTTAATGCAGCGCCAAGGTGTGTTCAGAAAAGCAGCGGTCAAAAGTTCGGTGGAGGAGCTGAACTTTTAGTCTGCAAGAGAAAGGTATCCAATTGTATGACTTTGTCCTGCTTAATCTAGAGATACAAATAGACTCAGATAGACTGCCTCTCCACTCTTCGACTGTTCCAGATGTGCCGAAAGGGAGGAGCCTCTGTTGTTGCTGCGCCAGTCTGCAAACTTATTCTGTGCTGAGGAGCATGGGAAAGAGAGAGAGAGAATGGGGAGGGAACTTGGATTGAAAAGCTGTCTTGCACAGTAGAAATATTTTATGCCTACAAAGAATTGCTGGAAGCGCAGTGAAAAGATAAGATGATAAACCATACACAGAAAAAATATAAAGTAGCATAAAGAAATGGTACACTTTTCTATCGTAAATTTTTCTCCTTGGTTGCAGGCTTTACTTTACTTGAAATCATGCATAAGGCCTGACCTTAGAGCTATAAGAGAGGTTTGCAGGACAATCAACAAGCAGTCAGCCTTGCCAAAGTGGGTGATCTCCACTTTGCTGAATCATTTTCTTTATGGAGTATAAGTTGTCTGGCTTTGTCTTAAAGCATCCTGCCAATCCTGAAATTGCCTGGTGAGCGTTAACTTACCTGCGTTGTCTCATATCCAAACCTGAGATTAGGACTGTTGACAGAAATATGGGTAGGATATTTTTTTCTTGGATTACAAAGACTTAACTTTGGTCTCCTCCTTCTTGATGTTTTCAGATTTTGTTGTAACTTGTTCTTTCTTCTATTTCCATGTTTAATCTTGTGAGCCAGTAAATTCTTGGCTCTACCTCTGTCTAGAGGGTAACCTTTAACAGATAATCAGTTTGAAGAGTGTAATGGTAAATCAGCTGTTTTCTCTCTTACACAGTAAAAAGGACACAGTGTCAAAGCAATTCCAGCCTTTGTACTTTATCACCACAACCTTAAGTGACCTTTAGAGACTAGCTGTTAAAGGTCACTTGAATATGCTTAATGGATAAGAAGGCATTAATAGAAATGGACTGTGGAGCTGCTTGCTCAGCCAGACAGAGAAAGCAGAGTGGATGATGAATATTCAGCTCTAAACTTATTGATATCTGCTACCATCATGTGATCATTGTGGGTACTGAACACCAGTACAAAAGCTAGAAGGGCTACATACATATAGTGAATACTTTATACTGATTTGTATATGCATTAACAGCAACACATTTACTGCTGTTTTTTTGAATACAGGGCTGCAACTAATAATTATTTTCATTATCATTTAATCTGCAGATTATTTTATCCATTTATTTTTTGGTAAGAAAATATGAAATAGGAATTTCCAAGATGACATCTTCAGATGTCTTGCTGTCTGTCTTGTCTGACCAAAAGTCCAAACTAACTATTTTGTGGGGGGTGGGGGTTGTCACGTAACTTTCTGTTTATCAATTACATAAATTAGAGCTAACTTTCAGCTCTATTTTAATGCATTCTTACAAATATTTGGGGAAGCTTTATGTTTGCATGTTTTGTGTTGTTGTTAATGGGTATTATTAATATAAAATAATGAGTAAGAAGGTTACATAGCGGAAACGATTGGTTGATTAGTCAGTCGATTGCCAGAAAATTGGTCAGCAACTATTTTGAGTCTTTTCTTTGCTGTATTTGGGTTTTGGACGGTTGGTTGGACAAAAAAAAAAAAACTCTGAAGAAATTCTTTTCTGACATTTTATTGACGAACAAACTAACTGATTGATTGAAAAACTAATCAGCGTTTTAATCGATAATAAATATAAGTATAAGTATTGGTATTAGTATATAAGTATTAGTTGCGGCCAATTTGTAGTCAGTTTACTCATTATTTTTTCAATTCTTGTAGATACCACCTGTAATTCATAACTAAAGTGACCACATAATATACCTACAAGAAAGCCATAGCCAATACAGCAATTGGTTGATTAGGAGGGTAGCACTGTATTTCCATATGAATAAAATGAACTTTTGAACCAAAAATGAAGAGTTGCAATAAGAAATGTAAAATGTTTTATGGAGGCAAAACTGTTCAGAAAAAGGTTCAGTCAACATACACTTAAAGAACATTATTCCACTTCAGGCACAGCCAAAACCACTGCAACTGGTTGTTAGCATGCACACAGATCTTGATGAAATGTTTTGTATGCTGTATAATGCCTCGGCAGCCTCAGCTTCATACATACCATTTTCAATAAATGTTTTCAAGTAGCCAGACACTTGACATACATCTGTGATGTCTGACTCATCGTCATCTTCTGCTATTTAGCTCTCAAAAATGACAGTTACAGACAAAGGCCATATGTTGCAATCCAAGATCATCTGAATACACATGTAACTCTAGCTGTATTCAAATTAATCTATGATCTTCCCAGTATTTGATAGTTGGGGAATTTACAGTGGCAAAGGAATGAACCTGAGCACCTCAACGGTTATTGTTAATTAACCATTTTTTATTTTAAACAATAACTTCCATTTGAAGTTTAAGCAAAGCAAAAGTTATAAGCCAAGCATACTGTAGGTATCACCAAATTTAGAAGGGAACTCCACCAATGTGTTTACAGGTCTACTGCATATGTGGAAAAAGCTGTATTAAGCGTTTTGTTGCTGTTACTTGAGGCAGCATTGGTTGGGGCTGAAGACGACAAGTTTGAAAATGAAAAAAATCTGGTGGTGTAGAAAAAAGTGAGTTTATCAGACCTCTGTAGCCCGCTCCTCACCTCTGCCTGAAGCTCGAGGCTACATTAGCTACATCAACACACCAAATTCTCGGACAGAGCTGTCAGAAAGTTACACTGTGAGTAATGAAGTTGCCAGGTTTTGACAAGAAAGAAGCGTATCTGGAATAAAATAGTTATAATTTTTAGTTGTGCTGCAGCAATTTTTGATTCTATCAAAAATGTACTTCTTTCAACATTTTGGTGCTTCTTATTTCCTTTTCCCGCGTTAAATTGTGTATTTTTCGTAGGAACAATGGTAAAGAAAATTTAAAGAAACCTTTTCGGCATGAAGGACCGTATGTAGCATTAGAACACTGTTAGATGTGTCTTTGCATCAGTACCTGAGATTTGACTTGTAGCTCTGATTACCTGGGAGACAGGATTGAGATTACGTCTCTTTTGTGAATGATAAGTGGCCAGAGTCCTGTCTCTTCTAAGCCTTTTAGAAACTGATTGATTAGAGGCCTTGTTCGCTTAAACAAGGCATTATACCATGTCACCTGCAATACAGGAGACATGGTATAATGTACAAAAAATAATTCAATGGTAATCTTCTCTCTGGAAATTAATAAAGTCAAAGGTTATCAGAAAGATGTTTTGATTCTCTGATCTCAACACAATTGTACAGTACATCTCCATAAGCAATGATTAAATGTGTTCATATGTAGCTTATTGTACGATGACAAAAAATAGCTGTAGCATAAAGGAGTGATGTCAATTGAATAGTTTAAAACAAAAAGCCACCCTGACTCCAGGCATCAGATGATTGGCAATTGAATGATAGAGATTTATTGTTGGATTCTGTCTCAGGTGGCAGTGCAGAGGGGCTAGTGTAAAGTTTGGCAATAAAGGCAGGAGAAAAACTTGAAAACAACCAGTGCCTTTTTTTGGTAGAGTAGTTCAGCTCATTGACAAAACTTAGACTTAGAACTTTTTTTTTCAGATTTTTCTTGTGTTGACAAGGAAATAGACTCTTATGTCCCTTTTTTGTTGCACTCAATTTCCTTGCTGACAAGTACATGTCAGCTCCGTTACTAGTTATGATAATATATCTGAGCGGTAACATGGCCTTTACAATGACTGTTGGGTATTGTATAAATTGCTGTAACGGCCAAACAGATGACTGTCAGCAGAGAAGTGGCTTTTGGTGACCAATTATCACACAAAAAGAGAATTTGAAAGACTTTAGTCTCTACAAGTAAAGGTATATCAACACAAGGATGTGGAAAATGCTCTTTGGAATGCCCTTCAAAACATACAGAAGTGAAATAATATTATCTAAGGACAGGGGCTTAAGTGTATTCAGCACTAGTTTGAAGAAATTAACATGAGTTGAGAAGCTAAAGTACAGTAAATAGAAAAATACTTTGACATTTACAGCATGAAAGAGAAGCTGTTCAGACTGCTGTTTCCTGTTGGTGGCATTTGGCGCTGGCAGTTTCTATGACAGGCAGAGCTGATGGATGGAGTCAAATTCTTTCAATTCAGCATCTCCGTCGAGTTGAAATAAAACATAATTAAAAATATATTTCATTCAAGCCAGATGCATTCAATAGATTAGATTTATTGCAGTTTTATAATGCTGAGTCCACTGCATTAAGTGACAGATTTAGGAAACTGGCACTGCAATGCAAGAAGGAATGGCCGATCATTCGACCTGCTATGGTGAAGATGTTATTGTCAAGCAGTTCATCTGAAACTGAGGGAATTAGGTGGTCGGGCTCACCTTCAAGAGATTTTGGTGAAAGCCGCACTTCCAGTAATGGTGTCAGATAGAGGACTTTAATAACTAAAAAGAAGTAAAAATCACCTTTGAGCAGAGTATAGTCAGTATAAGTTGAATTAGACTCATAGCTCAGCTTACCTGATATCTAATAAGCTCTTTTATTGATTATCATAATCATTGTCAGAAATTTCAGGTAAATGTTTTTTTCAAGTATTTTAGTAAATCATCAAGATTTCAAAATATTGAAAATGTTGTTCTTATTTATTATATTATCCACCTCAAGATGAACATTTAACTTTTTTGATGCCCACAGAAAAACAAAAAAATAAAATTTTGATTCATGTTTTAATTTTTCTTTTTTCCGGATTAAACGAAATAATTAACCTTTACATTTCTTATAAAATAGTGAATGACTTGAATAATACTAAGTACACTCTTTGCCTTAACTGCAGTACTTGCAGTTTCACTAGTTTTGCATTTTATATATTTTTTAATATTTTTTACTTTTGCGTTTTAATAAATATAGGTCTACAAGTATTACATTTTACAAAGCACTTACAACTTTTGATTGTGTGCTCCACTTGTAATTACTCTGTATTATTTCTAGTGTAACTTAAAGGTGCTATGTGTTTTCAAGTTTTTGCTGTCGCTACATAGACAACTTTAGCATTAACAGCTATTTACTTACCAGTCTAGATGAAACGTTGTGAGTTCAGCATCAAACCTCATTCCTTTACTTCTCAAGAGCTGTCTCCAGTGTTGGAAAGCAGCATCAATGTTAACTCTTGTTTTTCTTCTATTTCTATCACTTCTATTCTTGCATGAAGTTAGCATGCTAACCAGCTAGCCCCAGCCTGTCCCATCTTGTAATACCATTTTGCGATAGTGAGTCACTTTAGCGTCCAGTCTGCCCTTAGTTCAGGATGGGTGGTTGAAGAGTTAGCACTGCCCAGAGGGGAGTTAGCACTGCCCAGAGGGGAGTTAGCACTACCCTCTGGGCCATCGTTGTTTTGTAAACACAACGATGGCTGAAGCTCTTGGTAAGTAAACAGTTGTTAATGCTAATGTTTGCTATGTAGCAATATCAAAAACGTACATATAGCATCTTTAAAGATAGACTAAGACACAGGGACTCTGCCCAAGATGGTGAGGAGTTTAACACAGGTTGCAAGGTCTCTTATAATAACACTGTGATCACTGAAAACTGAACAATAATGCCTTGAATAACATTTTAACTTCAACCCTGCTAACTAGCTCCAATATCATTTGTCTTTGATAAATCTTCATTTTCGGTGTGCTTACATTAACAGACCAAAGTGCTGCAGCTAACAATTACAAAGTGCTGCATTATTAATGAATAATAATAATGCTAGAAATTATTACCAGCCATGCTGCAATTGTTAGCTAGAACTACCACAGAGGCAGTTTTGAGTACTTTGGCAGGTAACTGTCAATCTGTCTGTCTGTGGACATGATAGTGTCACAATTATGCAAGATAAAGTCAGTTATAGTTGAGTTGTGTAGTTGAGATCAAAATGAAGGCCAAGTTCGAAGATGGTTGTGGTCCGACCCATAAATACTGAGTACTCATGTAATAGTGTAGTAATGACTACTGAATACTCTGTGACTAAAGCTCGGTCTTGCTCCTTCTTATCTCGTCTAATGTCCACACTCAGAAAAAAACTATTTGAATCTTTTTTTTCTGTGAAGAAGGTCTTTTGAAAATAGCCAGCCAGCGTGTTTTGGATCTGACAGTGTCCTCCATTCTGAGACGGCACCAAAGAGAGCAAAAGAAGAACATAAAATGTGAACTATTTATGGTGTCCACGGATGAAGCTTGAATGGACACACAAATGAATGAAAAAATGATTAACGAAAAGGTCAAAGAAACATGTACTGCTTGTGAAATTTCGTCAGCTTCTTCCATTTCTGTAGGTACTGATCCGGTCATAGTGTAAAGTCCAGTCTAACAATCTGAGAGAAAAGGATTTATGGTAAGGAACAAGATAAATGGAAAATGCTGTACCGTATTACAGTATTTTGCTTTTGACTTTTTGGATAATGGATTAATTTTCCTTGCGTATATAGACATACTGTTCACCTAAAAGTTCTAAACTATTAAAATCTATGATTTCAATTTATACAACATGTTTTTCCAATTAAAATGAAATGTTAAGTTATATAATGTAGACAATGGATTCATTTTCATTATAATGAAACTTGTGTGGATTAGGACAGAGTGTAATAATAAATGGAAAATAATCTCAAATAGTCAGAAAGAAAAAGTGACACAGAATTAGTTTGATTTCCGGCAGATTTTGGAAGTAATATCTAGATCTGAATCATGGTTTGAAATAATGCCGCCAGGGGGACTTTATTTTATAGGTCCACATCTATTGTTGGACTTTGCTGAAGTGCAGAACTATTTAGTAAAGACTGCATAAAGAACTAGACTAGCACTCAGTAGAATGTATACCTCGGCCAAGGAGAAAATTGACGGATCTTGCCATGTTAAGGAAAGTGAAAATTCCTGAATCTGCCCCCTTAACCAGATCCACACCAAAAGTTATTGGGTTCTTTCCTGGCCCGTGCCCCAATCCTCCAGCAAGTTTGGTGCAAATCGGTTCAGTACTTTTTGCATGTATTGTAATCCTGCTGACCAGTAAACAAACAAACAAACCAGCAAACAGACCAGGCTTAAAACATAACCTCCTTGGTAGGTTACAGAATTATAGACAAGAAAAATCCCCACAGGAGGAAGTAAAAAAAAGTGCTGTTAAGTGTTAAACACACCAGGTCTCTCCTAACTAAATATAAATTACATACTTTAAATATGTTCTACCATTTTTCCAGTACTCTTTATTATGTAATCATGTAAATAGAGTATCACTGATAGTTGTGAGGTCAGATCAGATAATTCAGTTTTAGAAAATGCTTAGTTTTTGCAATAGATGGGTCACAGGTAGGTCTCAAGACCGCCATGCAGTTAATAAAGAAATTAGGAACCTCAAGGGGCTCTTAAGTAGGGAGAGGGCTAACTGTTCTAGAGATCGAAAACGAATAGTCCAACTTTGCCAAGAGAAAGATGAGACAAAAACAACTATTGGATGAGACAAAACAACAGCTGGCTAGGCATAAAAAACCCTGAAAGACATGTATATCAACAGGGGAAAAGAAACAAGAAAAGAGCTAGAGAGGGTCTGCAAAAGTACAGTGATGCAGAAACCCTCAGCACCACAAAGATTGCCACTCAGGTGAGGAATACCATCAAGAGAAAGGAGAAGAAACACCTTCAGAAAGATTACGAGGAGCTGCAGGTGGCACATATAATCAGCCAGGAGAAGATTACGGCTGAGCTCCAGGCAGACAGGGAGAAAAATAAGTTACTCTAAGAGGAACTGGGTGAAACTCAGGGCTTCATACCAAGAGGTAAGCCAAAGGTATAAAGCTGATGTCCTCACAGTCAGGCAGCACGCTAACAGTCTTCAGTGTGAGCTTGAGATCAAGTCTCACGCAGATAGTGTGTCACAGGACCAACACTTGATGCAAAACTTGAGGGCTGAGCAGGACACTGTCTGTCAAAAAATGGCAGAGGAGAGACAGCAAAATGCTGCTCAGCAGGAAAAGTTTTTTGCAGGGAGAGCTGGAGGAGCTGAAAACTCAGCTCAGCTTTCAGCTCTCACTCAACCATGAGCTCTCCACAGAACTCAAATCTGAGAGAGAGGACAATGGGCCTCCCCGATGAAAAATGCTCAGGCGTCAGGAGAAGCTCGAGGAGAAGCGGGAGGATAAAATGAGGGATGAGCCTGTTGAAAAGCATGAGAATGAAACATGCAAGCAGGAGGAGTCTCTTCCTAATGCTCTCCCTGATCCTGAACCCATGGAGATCCTCGACAAAGCAAAGAAGGAGCCTTCCGTCTGGAGGAGAGCCCGCCACTTTCTGGGTTTGAGGAAACCACAGAAGTGGAGGAAAACAGTTGAGCCCACTTCCAACATCTAAACCGACCATCCCTCCCCCACCCTTTGTAAGGCAATAGACCCTTTTTCACAGCAGACATTTGACATAATTTGACATAGCAGGAAAAGCACAGGTGTGTTCACCACAGCCAAAATGTCTGCTGTGAAAAAGATCTATTTAATGACATGAGAGATTAAAGAAAACGAGAGTAGAGAGGGAAAAAAAAGAAATTCATGTCATGTCCGGTGGGTACCAGGGGTAAGTGGATGGATTTAAACTGTCAATAAAAAACAATTTTAAAGGTAGAATTAAAATGTCAATAAAAAAATAAAAAAATCTTAGAGATAAATTTCCTCTATTAAGTGATAGTTTGTAATTTTACAGTCAAGTTTTTAAATCTTCATTTAACCGGCCTCATCTCAACTGGTACACTGTAGTGAGGCAGTCTGGCGCCATCTAGTGTTAATAGTGCAGTCACATGAGGCACAGTCATAGAGACAAACAGGATGCTGATGCAGCTTTGATGGAGAACTGGTAATTGGATATAAACTTTCACAGTGAAAATGGTGACTTCCTCTAAGCTGAATCAACTTATTGTGTTTTTCTGTTTTTTTTGTGGATCAATACATGTCCTGTCTTTTGTGTGCGTGTTTTTTTTTTTTTAATTTTATTAATCTCAGTAAAGCTATACATCTGAGGCCCTGTGTTCCAGACGGTCAACATGTTAGATTAGCACCCACCTTAAAGCCGTCCAGATGCTCCTTGGGCTGACAGTGACACAAATGTCCCATTGTCACAACAGCGTGTGTCAGGGTCAGTCTCTGCTTTTTGGGGGGGGGGTCGTTGGACATGCCTTGGGGGACATCACAAGATTAGCTATGACATTAAGCCCCTCCCCCCAATACACACACACACACACACACACACACACACACACACACACACACGCACACACACACACACACACACACACACACACACACACACACACACACACACACACACACACACACACACACACGTTGCAGTCGTTTGCACACTCCTAACCATAATCCTTCTGATACAAGTCACTTCCTGTTTCATGAGCCACTGAGTCAAAGCAACAGATCATCCGCGTGTGTTTTGTACTTGTGGCTGGGTTCGGAATGTTTGCCGTGCATCAGTTCCCCACGTTTAAATCCAAAATTGTTGGGAGCTGGAAAAACAGAAGAGGGGCCTTGGCATTAATGAATTTGGAGGTGAGCATTTAAGTGAATTTGGTCTACCGCATGAAGGGCAGACTGTAATGTATGTGCATATATGTGTGTGTGTGGGGGGGGGGCAAAGTCAAGCGTTAGTGCAGCCAGTCAATGCCTGATCAATATGTGATCAGCCAGGGAACCCTGAGGCTATACCTTACCGCAAGATCAAGACTGTAAGGACCCTTACAGACTGTTGTGTCCGATGATTGATTAAATACACACAATACGAGAAAAACATTTCATGATTCTCAGAAATGAACTTTTAAACAATAATTGAAGCCTCTGAATATATGCTGTGAAAATGGGCCATTACAGACATATTTTGTAGGTCTGATCCTGCTGGTTTCAAAATCTTCATTAACCATTCAGCACTGTCCCTCATGTCAGTGAGTCAAACTGTAAGCCAGCTCAGCAGAAATATGAGGAGAGAACAGGAAGAGAGGTGGAGGAAGAAAAACAAAACAAATGAAACAAAAAACAAAGGAAAAATCGCAGAATAACCAGATTTCTTTCTGTTAAACTCATAAAACAAACAACCTGTGAATAAATACAGGGAAATGATGCCTGGAAGTCAAAATAGCTAATAAAACATCTTTGGGGCTTGTTAAGTGTTTACCATGAATAATGAAATCTCAGTTCCACACCTCCATCCTAGGGAAACCCTGGCTTCACACACAACAACAGTGACAGTTCCAGCAGTGTGCCTCACTGCTGTTACATTTAAACAACATTTTCCTCTGTTTGTGAGCTGGCTACATGCGATGAGATTTTTACAATCTGTGGTTTATGAAGACGGAGAGAGTCTGGAGAAGCTGAGTTCAATGTCAGATCTGGGGTGTATTTTGTTACTCTGTCAGCTGGAAAAAGACGTCAGTAGAGGGTTCACTGTGCACGTTGATTTCTCCATTGCTGCCTCCTGTTTCCAGCCTCTCTTCTCTTTTTGTATCTCCCTTACTTCTCTTTCTCGCTCCGCCTCTTCCCTATTCATTAGAGGTGTGGGACAAATTAGGAGTGATGGATGGGATGCTCCTCCCTCAGGGTGCTCGTTCATGCAGGCATATGCACTAAGCAGGCATGTACACCAAGTACAGACACAGATATAGACATGAGATGTAGATGTACGTGTGCGATTGTGTGTTTTTATGCACATTTTCATTTTTCGTCAGCGGATCTATCATAGCATAATCTGTTTGTTGTTTTTTTTTTCAGTTTGCTTTCTCCGACCACCAATTAGACCTTGAAAGCCGGATGATGGGTTTGGGCTTTTCACATTTGTGGCCACATCTGCTTAATTGCCATGTATTACTCACACTATACAGGCAGCCTTGCGCGGGTACACACAGCCACAGACAAACAAACCAAACTCATTCAGCTAATGGGCCAACCTGTGTGTGCCTTAGCTGAGCTCATATTTCATCTCAGAGAGGGAGGGAGCACAGCCAACAGGTCCATTACTGAGAGAGAGAGAGAGAGAGAGAGAGAGAGAGAGAGAGAGCGATAAGGATTGTGATGAGGGGAGGAAAAAAGAAAGAGGGGCGGGGATATGGCTCCAGGCGTACTGCAGCAGCAGCAGAGCGGCATGACGTGATAGAGGAGGGGGATGACAGACAGAGACACACACACAAATACACATGCTTGCAGCTCAGGGGCCTACCAGGCGAAAGTAGACAGAAGCAAAGGCAGGGACTCAGCTGGGCACACTCAGCAGCATACAGATCGGAGACAAACTCACTTGAGGCTTTGAATCCTGATGCTTACAGAGGGTGAGTGTAGCCTTGTGTTTATTTTACTTGAGGCAATATTTAATAATTCTGTTCAGGCATGTGTTAATTTGGCCGTTGCTGTGTATCTCCCCCTGTTTGTGTGAATCTGTGCTCTCTCATTAGTGTAAAGCCAACTATGATTCTGTGAAAAGATAAATAAAAACACTATATCTTGATCTATGAACATTTTCACAGTGGTATCAAAATCACCAGCGTAACGGAGAGATGGCCGTAGACTGAAAGAGAGAGGCAAACAGAAAGAAAGGCAGAGCTTAAGTGGGATGAAAAGAGATGGCGAGGGGATGAGAGAGGTGGGGGTATCCTATAACTAGTGGTGACATGATGTGATCAGCCTTAGTCAGCGCTATAGGGGCTGTATGACTCAGTGCCGCATGTGTAACATACATACTATCGTGTGTACACCTGAGGACGACGTGATAGGATCTGTAGCAGTGAATCGCAATGGAGGGAAAGTGTTTGTGCACACATGGTCATGTTTATATTGTTGGTAGTCTGGTTATGCTCTGACCTGTTAAGTTTGTGGATGCTTATGTTTGTACCACCATACTTGCTTCTATAATGAGTACTTCTGGACTGTGTGTGTGTGTGTGTGTGTGTGTGTGTGTGTGTGTGTGTGTGTGTGTACTTGTACTTCTATCTTTGTGAAGACCTTTTTGAGTTTTAGACCTTGGGAGTGAGGACAGTTTGGGAAAGTGAGGACGATTTTTAGTCCGGTCCTCTCAACTTTAAAGGGCTGTTTGAGGGTAAGACTTGGTTTTAGGGTTCAGGTTAGAATTAGGTTTAGGTTAGGGTCAGGCTTGGAGTTAGGCATTTAGTTGTGATGGTTGAGGTTAGGGAGAGGGGCTAGGGAATGCATTATGTCAATGAGGGTCCTCACAAAGATAGAAGTACAAGTGTGTGTGTGTCAGTGTGTGTGTGCGTGTCTTAGACTTGCATCTTTTTCCTAGTTTGTGCGTGATTCACACTCCTTCTGAAGAAACCTCGAGACTCCTCAACCGATGACTTCTCCATGTGCTTGGACTATGCTGCACTGAAGACCTTGTGACACCAGTTTAGGTCATTTTTATTTTTTGACTTCAGTAAAGTGGTTTTCCTCAGTAAATGAAACAGTTACAAACCCATTTTATGACAGGAAATATACACTGTGATGAAATTAACGGCAAAAACTATTTTAAGAAATGTGTTCCTGTGCAGTTGACAATGTGCGCAGATATAGATATATGGAGATATAAGCTTTTTAGATGACTTAAACGCTATGTTGTGTCATTTTTGAGGATGACAGCATATGTGTCATTGTGGGTCACTGTATGCCAAGTAAATTCCCATTTGGGTCACTGACTCATGATAACAAACAGTTTTCAGTTCATTGTTCAGACAGTTTTCAGGTTATATTGTGTGTGTGTGTGTGTGTGTGTGTGTGTGTGTGTGTGTGTGTGTGTGTGTGTGTGTGTGTGTGTGTGTGTGTGTGTGTGTGTATGTGAAATGACGTTTTTATGCCAAAAGAGGAGAACATCTTATCAAAAAAATTGACTTTGAAAATTAGTCACCGCAGTACAGGGGCCTCCGATTGGATGAAAATGTCGTTCCTGTTTGTTACAGCTTCCTGTCTTGGTGAATGGTGAGGCGGCGTGGACCAATGGGAGGGCAGCGGTGAGGATGCAACAGTGATCCAGGAAAAAACAGCCCATTGTTCCTGGGACGTCGGAGAAGTGTGACCTCCCTCCTGCCGGCTCTGCCTGCTCGGCCTAGCAGCACACTGAAGGACTCAGTACCCCAGTGACAGGTAAGATACTCATGTGGGACAGCAGATCTGGCACACGACATTTCATTGCAGGCAGTTTACGAGCTTCAGATGTTATTATTATATGCTGTTGCGACTTCTAAGAAAACTGTGCCTTTCCAGGAGTCCTGACAGCAGATTTTAGTGTTTCTGAACCACTGTTTGTCACTAGCATACTGTAAGATGATTTACGACACGCACATTATTGCTGTTGTTTTTGTTGTTGTCATTATGCAAGTAATTACATTCATTTAATGTCGACTTTTCAGATTGGGTGACACACAGAAACACAGACACTGCTAATGTCCCTCAGTTTACAGACATAGAGGTCTGTGCTACCACCTCACTTACTGATTTTATGATGAGTCACAGGGTTTTCATTACAAGAGTGAATGTGAGTGTGGGTGGGTGTGTGTGTGTGTGAGAGAGAGAGAGAGAGAGAGAGAGAGAGGTTAGGGGATGTTTCTTCGATCACATGAAACTCAGTTCAGGCTGTGTGTGTGTCAAAGTACGTACCTAGAACTGTTTCATGGCTGAGGTGAAAGGTGTTTTTCATCAGCAACTCCTGGCTATTTGGAGATGGGAAGAAAATCAAACAGAATAGAAGGCGAGTGAAGGAATTAGGATCCCTGATGGTGAAGTTACCTGCAATGTCCAGCAGATGTCAGTACTAACCTTGCAGAATGACCCGGAGACAAGTCAGACACTAGAGATTATGATTTATCCACACCAGTCCTTACATTCACCTGCAACAAAGCGATGAAATCGACAGTATGTTTTTGTTAGCATCTTTGCGCCAGTATCTTTTATCTTATTTTGTTATTGTGATGTTGGGCATTTTTTTCTGTTTCATTCTTTGTACTTTCACTGGCCTGATTTTATTTCTTCTCATTGTGAAGAATTGTTTTATCCTGACTTTTTTTGTTTTGATGTAAAGCACTCTTAAACTAAACCTTAAAAAATTGCTTAATAAATAAAGTTTATTATTATTATTATTACTTAAATATCTAATACACATTAGAGGTTTTGTCTGTTTCTGTGAATGTAACAGAAACACTAATGCATGTCACATTATTAACCAAAATGCTCTTATCTATAGTATAAGGCAAATTAAGTAAGTTGTTTGATTACTTTCCAACAATTTTGATAATTGATTAAGCTTTTGTCTCGTTTCTGTGTTATATATCACTGCTAGCTGAACACATCAGATGTTTGGACTGTTTGTCAGTCAAAGATAACAATTTGAAAATGTAATCTTGGTTTTTATAAAACTGTGATAGTCATGTTTCACAATGATATGACATTTAATGGACCAATTGATTTATTGGTTAATCAAAAAAGCAAAGAAATGGCAGTTGATAGAAAATAATTGTTAGTTACAGGCCTAACTACTAACCTTTTATTCCTCACTTGTATGCCTTAGGACAAGGCTCATACCATAAAAAACTCAGCCTCAACCAAACCAAAAATACACATGGTGCACAAACAGTTTCCCTCACACATTTGATCATCCTGTACATTTTTAGACAACTCCACAAATAACTACACATTCTTAACTGATTTCTGTACCCAGACAAGCGATTAGACCTACAGTGAAAGCCTCAGCAAGCCAACAATCTTACCATTGTAAGAGCACTTATGTAACAGAAAGATACAGAATGATATTGTCTTTGAAGCCTGTATAGAGTTTGAACACATGACACAGACACATGACAACATACTCTACGCGTGTAACAAACTTGTGCTGTAAAACATCCTCTTATCTGTTAGGGAATCAGACCAGATATTGATTTACAAGTTTTTCACCTGCTTACAGCTGCTGGGTTCAGTCAGCAGAAATGTCTTATTGTGTCTTTTTTTTTTCTCTGTTTTCTTTCTCGTTCTGCGTATGTCCTTACGTGGGCTGCAGTAGTACCAGTATGACCCCAGGGTGTCCCCAGGGAATAGCCAATTTCCATACTGATAGACACATAGCCAGACAGCACCTGTGCCCCTGGAAACCCTGGCAGGAATTATATCAGACAGACAGAAATTCTGATGCTTATTAGTGACTCGGCCTCCCAAGAGAAAGAATGAGAAAAAAAAAAGACAGAGAGAAACAGAGATTTGGGGAGGAATGGGGAGGAGGAGGAATTTAGAGAGAGAGATGAGGGGAAAGGAGGATAGATGATCACATCTGTCTCTGTTTACCTTCTGGTGCATCACCGCTGCTGTATGCTGCTGCGCATTAGCATTGAGTCAACTATGATAGAGCACCAGTCCTTGGCAAAACACCAAATCTCCATTTTCTCTGTCAGTACGTAAGTTCGTGAGAGGAAGGACTCTCTACAGAGGCAATGTCATTTCCTTTACAAGAAATTGAAAGGTTTTTTTCAGGGATGTTTTGAGTTTTTGAGGTGCAGCAGTCAACCTTTTTCCACTTCAGGGATTCTGAAAATGACAGACCTTTTGCTGAGACTGCTGGGAAAATGTGTGTGTTTGTGTGATCCACATTACACTGTGTGCAATACTGTGATTGGATACACTGTAAAATAATCCAACATGTTATCCTCGTGACTTTGACATCTTAATTTGATATGTCTCTGCTTTACTAAAGACAGATTCCAAAGAAATCTTCTGGCAGCAAACTTTCCGCTATTTAAATAAGGGCAAGTAGGGCTAAGCGTTAAATCTGTGTATTTGTCAACGATGTGTATAATTATAATATTAAAATCTATTTGTACTGCACTGTTCCAAAGCAAATGTGCTGTACAGGAAGTCGAAAGTAAAAAAGAAATAATGAAAGAATGTGTTTATATCAGTGCTGAAAGTGAGAGCAGAGCAGCTGTTGACCTGGTCCTGCACATCTGGACAGCAACAGCAACATTATTTGTTCACTATGTTAAGTGAGACAGTCATAAAAGTCTAGCTAAAGCATTCCTCACAGTAAAACTCTCAGACTGATGTTTTTTTATAGACAGACTGATGAGGAAAAGTTTTTAGTTACAGATATATGTTCAGGTATTTTCTCAGACTGGACAATAGTTCAAAATTGTTCACTGAATGTCTATACAATTGGAAAAAACGATGCTTAGAAACAATTTATCACACATGTATGTAATGTAAAGTATTAAGGGTAAAATATTTGTCCTCCTCCTGCTCAGTACTTTTCCTGTCTTAATTTGAGTGACGAATCTAAAAATATTTGTTCAGCACAATTGTAAATCTAATGTGGGGAGGTATGGTTTACATGTTCAAATGAAGTTAGATTTTATTTTAAAAAAGAAATGTCACGTGAGATTCTGTTATTTTGTGAGGGATAGCAAATGAATTAGGCTGTTCCTCTCCAAGATGCTATCATCCCTCTCTCCCTCCACCTGAGCAGCACGAAGTAGTTACTTATATGATATTATATGAATTGTTTCACTTGACCAACGTTCACTGCGTGTTTGCTTAGGACAGGGGGCCACAAAGAATATCAAGCAGAATTTTATAACTCTTGGGAGGTCTGTGTCATTCTGAGTGGGATGGCTAAGAAGGTTACTGAAACTGTGAATATCTGGAATCAAGCAAATCAGAAGAGGATGATCACAGTCCTCCTCTGAAGCTGTTATGTGTACAAGAGCAGATGAGAGCAGTGTGTGTGTGTGCAGGGGGAGTCTGTGTGATAGTGTGTTTGAATTATATAGTTGCTTGAGAACATAATGCTCTAAAAACAGCTGGTTGAAGTTGCTGTGAGCACTTGTCTGTATGTAAAACTGCTTTTGTTTTTTTGAACTCCTAGAATGCAAATTTAATTGTGCAGACGCTCCCTGCCTTGCTTAACTAAGCTCATGGTTTACCATGACTCAGTGTGTCATATGTGCTTGATTCACATTCTAACATACCATGGATGTTTACTGAGCTCTGTGGTAAGAAAAGCAAATACTGGCTTACCTGATTAGCTTAATTTCCAATGGAATTTTAATATAGAAATGGATAACCAAACTTTTTTGGGAGGGCTTTCGATACTGATAGTTTCATATTGTTGCTGTGGATGATCCTTGAAAGTGGAGCACTCACCTCATAGTCCAACTTCTTGACTCATTATACGTGTCTCTCTCCTTATGTTTCTCCATTAGGTCAGATATGAGTGGGGCAGCCAATGTAAAGTCGGCCCCCCGTGGGCCTCCCTCATCAGGAATCCCCCTCCCACGTAGCCTGTTGCCCTCCTCCCCCAAAGCAGACCCCCGCCGCTGCGCTACGGACCTGCCCAAGCCCTCGACTCAGACCTCTAGACACACACCCACACACACTCCCACAGACACTCCCATGCACTCTCCTTCACTTTGCCACCGGGGCTTCAGCATTCACGGGCCTTCCTCCAGGGACCTGCTGAGAGATGCTATCCCGAAAAGTCAACTCTTCCAGCAGACGGGAGCTCTACCTGCTCCCAAGGTGTCTCGCTCTGCCTACAGCAGCCCGCTGACCCAGCGCCGAGTACCACCGCCACACTCCAAAGACACACTGCATCAGGGAAAACCTTCCCTGGCTCACACACCAACAGAGTTACCGCATGATGGCAATCGCAACAGAAACACCCTCACCAATAGGAACCAAGCATGGGGAGCCAGCATCCGGCATCCACCGTACCAGTTCAGGATAGTGGAAAACTCCAACTCTATAACAATGAGTGAGGGCATGCCAGGAGGAGAAGAGCCTCCAGAAAACCAGCCAGCCCAGTCCATCATGTTGAACAACGGTAACCTCGGCCCCTGTCTAGCTCAAACGAGCTGTGAGCACGCCATCAGAGGTCGTAGCGAATCCATGAGCCAGTCAGATGAGGAGATGGGGACTGCTGAGGACAGTAGTCCAGCCTCCTCTCCCGGTCCCCTGGCCCTGCCACCCATCACATTCACGCTGCCAGTAATGTCAAAGATGGCTATCAATACACAGGATCAAAATCTAGACAAGGAGGCTGTGTCCATAGAGACACACACACCCAGAGTCAACATGGCTACTGTGGCTCCCTTCAGCTACAGGTGAGTGGCCTGGACTCATATATACATACACACACACACACACACACACACAAACACACACTCACACACAAACTTGAGTTTATCAGGACTTCCATCATGAGCCCCTGTTCACTGTCCCCCTTGTACACACACACACAAACCCACACACAAACCCACACACACACACACACACACACACACACACACACACACACACACACACACACACACACACACACACACACACACACACACACACACACACACACACACACAAACATTGGCTGCCACTCTGGATACTTAAGAGCAGCCCTTTGTATTTCTTCCAGTTATACATTTGTGTGCATGCATACACACACTTGGTGTTTTCTGGAGCAGAGCTGATTGTTGAAGTGTCCTCTTGACAGCCTCTGGGTTCACTCAATATACTGTTGTCCTCTCTCACACACATAGTCCCTCATGATGTGGGATAAAAACAAGAAAAGAGTCAATCTAACTTGGCAAGTAAAAAAAATAGAGTCACTGTGTCTCATGTGAGCTGTTGAGTGGCGTGTGGTGTTTTAGTGAAATGAATCAATCCATGAAGAATGAATGAGTCAACGCAGGAAATTATTTTCATTGAATGCGTGGTGTAAAATGCTTTATAAGATAAAGACTTTGAAAAAATCAAGACAAACACTTAGGGAATTAGTTGCAGTGCTTTGTGCATCATCAGTGATTTTGCTATTATGGTAATAAATGCGACACATCTGGGAGAGTCCATTTTCTTCTACTGCCATACACAGTAGCTTGTGTGTGTTATTGATATAAGTGATATTGAAGTGATTTGCATGTACAGTAACAGATGTGCGATGGCTTTGTTCATGATGTGTTAACAGGCTGCAGGTACAGGAGGGGGATTTTTCAGTGGATGAACTGAGTGACTGCTCATCTGGATCCATAGAAGTCTGCTGTGATGATCTAACACCAGGTTTGATGCACTGACACATTTTACAGAAATAACAAGTCATAATCAATTTTCCTTTCTCTCTGTCTCCAATACTGAAATCTTGTAGTCTAGTTTTGTCTGCCCAATTAGCATCAGGGCACCGAGAGGCCAAGAGCTCTTTTGGCAGGTACGGATTCCTACTTCGTTGCAGCCAGACACATTTACTGCAATAGAGTCATAAATGGCGTCAGACAGGACATGCCAGTGGCCAACCTTTGGGTCTTATTGTGGAACCTGAATAGACTCAGTGAAGACTAAGGGACAACCATTCTCTGTCCAAATGTATGTTTGTCACGCTGCTATTCATCATTCCTCAGGAGCCATGTCTGAGGTTAGGTGGTGTAATTTTGTGTGTGTGTGAGTGTGCGTGTGTGTGTGTGTCAGCCTGGGGCTCTACAGAGCTCAGTGGATCCTCGACGAAGAGATGGAAAAGAGAGATGGGCTCAGGATGTTAAGATGAAGGAAGGTGACGGGGGTGATGTGGGTCAGTAATGAGATGAAATGGGGCACATTTCTCAATTCGCTGTCAGGCAGTATTATATGCACATTTCAGCTTCATCCAAGTAGTGTTGAGGAGTTTGAACTCTTCCTCCCCTCACACTTTCTCTCCATCCCTCTCTTGCACTTCTTCCCCTCCAGCTTCTTTGACCTAAAAAGCCACAGTACCAGTATGGCCCCCTTCCCGTCCTTTTGAGTAATGGTTTGTTCAGTATCCAAAGCCTTTGTTATGCATCACCGAGGTCAGTCTGAGTGTAGAGATATGACTTTATCCGTGGCTTAGTGAATCATTCTTTTTGATGTGGTATCAGTTGGATAGCAAGGGATCGACTGCCTGGCTTTGGATGTTGCAGTCCACAGTTAGTGCGTATTACGTTTTAATGACCAAAATCCCTTCTAGTTTATACATATGTACAGTGTAGCCAGAAAGTATCAGGACAGTTATGTTTTGGGCTGAGCCGCAACAGCAAGGACAGCCCTATAAACGCGAATGTTGCTGACTGACTGACTGAGTGATGAAGGTACACCATTGGTCGGCCGGCTGAGTGTTGGATTTTCCCCATTGGCCATTGTTCTTTCGAAATGAATTGGTACGAACAGTTTCTATTACGTCATCAGGGATTTACAGGCAGCGTTGCCAACTTAGTGCCTTTGTTGCTACATTTACCAACTTTAAAGGCCTCTTTAGCAATATTTTTAAAAAGAAGCACGTAGTGAAAAATCTAGCAGCTTTTTGGACAAATCTTGGCTACTTTCCATGGAAGAAAGTCACAAGTATTGCCCTGCAAGTGCGAGGGTGGGCCTTCCCTCCAACGGCACACCTCTCTTTGCGCCTCATTCAATTGACCGCATGGCACTTTCTCTCTGAGTGATCATTTAACAAGTAAATATAGACGAAATCACAGCACAGCCATTTTCTTAAACTTCTGCGTATGTTGATTTTGTCATATGACATCACAGTTATCAAATCAGGATTTTAGCAGCGCAGAGCAGCAGCTTGGAAATGACTTGGAAGTGAATGCTGGTTAACATGTAGTCTTAATGGGCCGCTTTTTACGCCATTATTTCATACTTGTTCTGTTGTCTGACAACAGACACAGAGAAACATGTAAATGAGAAAAGCTTTATTTGGAAATTGGCTGTATTAGAATAATGTATATGTGAGCACAGAGATTAGGAGAGAAGCAAACATATAAAGGGCTGAAACTGGCTGACACTGGGCAGAAAGCAAATCCAACACAATGACGTCATGAATATGCTAAATAGCGTATTATGTCATCTGGCGACATCTAGCAACTTTTTGTGCAGGCCTTAGCTACTGTCCTTTGAAAGTAGTTGCTTACAGAATTTCAACAATGGTTGACCATAAGCGGTCCAGCCATATATTAGGTTATTACCTCGTCTTGTATTCTGTTTGGCTGTATTTCTACCAATGGTTTACAATGAAACAGTGACAATGGTTTCCAGTTTCAGGGGTGTTTGAGGTTTTCCCATCCATACTTGGTAATCACTGTGAGATTTATAACCCTTTTTATACATACTCCCAATTTTAATGTCATAATTTAAATGTGCAAAATCAGAAAGGCTAGACCACAGAACTCAATTTTAAAGGGCCTTCAACCCAGACACATAATATGATTCCCCCACTACTGTCACATCACACATGAAATAATCAAATTATACCGCTACCCTGCTTATATTATTAGTGTGAAATTAAAATGAAATTTTAATCGATTTTAATATATGTTGATCAAATATATTACAATTTACCATGGTACATTGTATTATTTGTTTTATTGAATCAGCTGAGGGAGTGCAGTCAAAGAAAAATAATCTTTTCCGCCCAAACATCTTTAGCGTCAAGGAGTCCACGTGGACAGAAATATTGGAGAGGAGATGCAAAGAGGGAGACGTTTATAAACCCATCAGACTGTTTGAAGTAGTTTCCCTTGTGGTCCAGCAAAGGATTGGATTGGATATACAGTATATGGATTGTGTTCAGACTACTTCAAACGAATTCCGTGCCAGTTCAAATTTCTTCAAACTTCAAACTCACTTTTTGAAAAAGTGACAGCTGTAATGGCCCTTAGTGGACCTCAGTTAGAAATTTGCCCTGGCTACAGCCCTTTTCAGTACAATGAAAAGTTGGTCCTATCCTAGTACTTCATAACTTTACTGTACATACAAAACATCATATTCAGAAAGTCTTTTATTATTATTATTATTATTATTATTATTAGTAGTAGTAGTAGTAGTAGTAGTAGTAGTAGTAATAATAATTATTTCAACATGCAGTAAATTATGTCACAAACAGTTTTGCCTCGACTTCTAAGTTCTCTCTTCTATTGATATGGTCTGTCTAAAGGTATAATTAACAGATAGAGAAGTTTTCAAATAAAACCTTTTAAAAGCTTTTTGGAGGTTTCAACCAGCTGGTTGTGGAAAGGAGGGATGGGAACTGGTGGTGGACCAGCCCCAGTCTTTAAGAGCCTTTGGCTGTCTTGGGACTATGGTTGTGGCCTTGTAATTGCTCCCTAGCAGGCATTAGAAACAGAACTGTGTCTTAGACTCCTCTGATGCTGCATTTACATGGAGGGTGGGCTGACACTGTAATAACTGTAATTTAGGGAGTGGAGGATAGGAGGGAAACAAGTGTGGAAGGCAAACTTTGGATCGAAGGGAGAGAGAAAGGGTGAGAGATGAAAAGTGGAGGGCGATGAGTTCAATTGGTTGATGGATTTTGTTTTTTTTTTAAGGAGGAAAGAGAACAAACAGCAAATGTGGTCACAGAGGTGAGAAGGCTAAGGAACACATAACACCAAGGCCAAATCATGATGTGATTTTGTTATGGCTGTCCTTAGTGACTATGCAAAAAGAATAGTTTTCCCCCAACTGAAAGTCTTCCATATGCTTTCATTCACATAGATTGAATCAGCAGTAACATAATCAGCTCTAACATTTTCTATCCGAAACCCTAATGAAGACCTGAACATTTAAAGTGACTGTAGCACCATGTGGTCTTTCAATTACATCACAGACCTCCTGACCTTGTTGCTCTCTGGAGAAGTGTATTTGAGCATGTGTGTATGTGTGCTGATGTATGCATGTGTGACAGTACACAGATGGTGTTTGAAAGATAAATGTGATGTGGACTGTGTATCATTTTTCATCTCCCAGTGAGGGTATGGACTGATATTCCCTACGGACACTCTCAAAGTCTGTCAGCTGTCTCTCTCTCTCTCTCTCTCTCTCTCTCTCTCTCTCTGTCTCTCACACACACACACACACACACACACACACACACACACACACACACACTGTATAGACACTGACAAACATAGAGGATGATTTAGATCTGGTCTGAAAACTCTGTTCACGAGGATATGAAACACTGCACAACATCGCCCACCCACACTCACAAATTCAGTGACATCATCTGAAATTGACATTTACAGACAGAAAACAAAACAAACTGTACTTTCCAGGTGTGAGCTTGACCAGTTCGTTCAAAATAAATGGGCATGTGTTCCTTTGAAAACGTCGATCAGATTTCACACAGACTTCATGATGTGTTTTTCAAGGTGAGCCAAAAATTACTTTTAGAGGCCTTGAGCCAGCTTGCACTGTATTATACTGAAATGTATAATTGTCCCAGTTCCCTTAGTTTATCTTTTTATAATATACACTCAGTTGCCAGTTTATTAGGTACAACCTAGCTAAAACTGATGCAGTCTAATACAACAGTCGTGCAATAAATCCTACCTTTATAAAGGTTATAATGTTGAAATTGTTGTAGAGAGGTATTGATTCAACTTTGTGATCATTTTGGAGGCTGCAGTTTGTGGTGCTGTTGAAGTGTATTTCGGCAGTTAACCAGATATATTTTTGCAAAACCAACCAGTTAGTGCTAATCCTTCAGGTCTTTGCTATTGCTAAACCCCCCAAAAATCTGTTTGAAAACACTTATTACAAAGCATAAATATCACCTTTGTGTTGCTTGTTGACGTTTGTTTATGAGTGTGTAATGTGCTCATTGCAGCCTCTTGGAGTAAAAAAAAAAAAAACAACAGATACTAAAACTGAAGGTCTTACCTACCTTCAAAACGAGGAAGACGCCACACTGGAAAACAGACTCGGACAAGAAATACAAAGGTGGGACTTGCGCTTTACTATAACTGTTTTCAAAAAATATTTTTTACTTTTACAAGAGAAAAAACTTTAAGGATAAGAAGCAATTGGTAGGTTTTGCAAATGTACTGAACGTCTGGTTAACCGCCCTCCCTACATTAAAATGCAGTGCACAGCTGCTTCCATGAGCTTTTGTCTGGGAGTTTCCAGGACTGTGTCCCACACAGTGGAGGAGACAGTCCCAAACAGGGCTAGCTAATGGAACACCTCTCTGTGTAATGCAATACAGTTCAACAGCACCACAAACTTCATCGTCCAAAATAATCATACTGTTGGATCAACAGTCCTGCATTAAATCCTACCTTCATGAAGGCTATAAAGTCCTGTTTTGGCTAAAACTGTTTTAGAGAGGTGTTGATTCAACTGTATGATCTTTATGTGTCCTGTGTTGTAAAGAGATCCCAATGCATGTCTTATTTTTGTGCAAAATATAAATGATATACAAATAATTGAAAGCCTAGATGTTTACTTTGCTCATCTTGAGGGAAGAATACAAAGCTAAATTCAGCTGCTGAGATAATAAGCACAAGTCAAAGTGGTGCACACACAGAGAGTTCGGCACCTTTTATAGGCAACTGAAATAGCCGTGAAGACAGTATTTTTGACTACTTGAAGTCATTCAGTAGACTTACAGACTGTATATTTACCTTTCATAAAATATAAACATATAAACTATAAAACACCACAAATAGAGATACAGTATATTTTTATTTTGTCTTGTTATCATCTTACAGGCAGGGTTTGTCCAGCAGACCCCACTTTGGAGAGCCCTTACTCCATGTAAGAAATACATTTTGAGACATCCTTGTGCCATTCACTTTGAGGCAAATATAAGTAATGAAGGTATGAAATCAGCATGCGATTTATGAATTTCATGCTTACCATCTCTTTAATGCCCCTGGACAGTTTAGTGAAAAGCATTTTTGATAACCCGAGGCTGCATTTACTCTTAGACAGTGCATAATCCTCTTTGGCCAATCTAATCATAGAGACATATGCCGCTTTGGCCTTGGACAGTGATGAGTGGTTTAGTAGCTTTGGGAAGATGATCAGACATAAGCGTGGACTAGATTATCTCCTCGCTCATTACCAGTAGTGGGGCAATAATCACTATTTAGGGTTTAATGTCATGTCCTGCTCTATATTTGACCCTAACTTTGATCTGTCAAGAGTCAAGAGTTCTGTAGTTTAGTGCCGGGACAGCTGAAGTGGAGGCCCAGTCCTTTATGTTGGGGTTAGGTAGTGAATTTGATGGGGAGGACAGCACATGAGTGTGGGATAGTGAGTGTCTTAAATGTAAACACGAACACACATAAGGCACACGAGTAATGAACATATATAAACATAACACAGACTCAAAGAGAAGCTCCTTACTCTCCAATTCGTCTCACACACTGAGCCATCCACCCATCCCTTCAAGCCCCTCCACCCCCCACCAGGAAATTTCCTTACAACCTAGGGGGCACACAGTAATGGCTCCATTAGATGGAACAAGAGATGAAGACGGAGAGAAAGGAGGGAGAAGGGTGAATTGAGGAATGGGTGAATGAGTGCACACACAAGATCCTTTTTGACCTCTGGGGTGACTCCCAAGCCAGGGAGTCGAGTTATGGAGTTAGTCACGTGCACAACCTCTCTCTGTCTCTGTGGGACCTAACACACCCGCGCTCACAGGAAAGGAGTCACAAAGACACCTATCTGTCAAATTAATAACCGATGAAGAATCAAGCGGACACTCACATGCCAGAATATGGGCACATAAATTTAGGATGCACATTCCTGATGTTTTCCTTATATATTTATATATTCATCGTATTTAACCAAATATGTTAAAATTTGATTTATCTACTACTGTATAGGTGTCTTCAGCTAGAACATGTTTTTTCAACCGACAGAAGCAGAGTTACACAAACGAACACACTTACACACACTGATGATACCCATCGCCGCTGTATGCACACCACGCTGTAACCAAGCAACCAGCCTCTGCAGCACAGCATTGTGGGATACCCCTGGGAAGTGTGCTTAGAATGTCAACACTGATGCGTCTGCGAGGGAGCGTCTACAAAGAGCGATGCCTTAAAAAAAACACACAACAATATACAAATTCTTTTTCTTTTCACTTACTTTAGGGTTCTCCAGTTGGCACTTGATGTTTTTCACCCCTCAGCTGTGTGTGATTCATGATTCACCCTGGGAGAGAACGGTGTTTGTGCCTCCGGAATCAGGACTGATACACTCACACTATTGTCATTGATTCACTTTAACTGGCTGAATTACCCAAATACCTAAGCCAGTGACTCATGCTGTGCATCATCAGCACTGAGTGAGACCACCAGAGAGGTGTCATTGTGGAAAAACTCCCTCTCTCATTCACGCATACATTTCTGACTCAGACTAGGAAACCACTTAGTGTATGTATCAGATTGTCGTCTCAGTATTTTGTGTGTAAACAGGACATTAATAGTCATGTCATTGTGGTGCACTACCAGTGGGCATGTAACTGTGAGCCTGTCCTTGTGTATGTGTGTGTCATGGTCTGGTATTCTTCCCTGTGTCCTTTGGACCCCATGCATTAGCATGTTAGTGGACATAAGCAAACATAGCAGGTGTGACGAGGCGCTGAGGCAGGATATCCCCTCTCTGTCTTACAGGCTTCCTCTGCTCCTCCGGCACACATGCAGAGATCCTTCCTCACCCCATCCTCTTCCTCCTCCTCCTCTCACTTTCCTCACTGCATTGTTTTCTGCGTTATAATTTCACATTCTTACACTCTTTCTCCTTTTTCCTTACGAGCAGCATCCAGTAAGCTTCTTTCACGGTGTCTGCTATCCTGCTCTGACTTGCTCCCTTTTTCTTCATCTTCTTTTCTTAGTCACACTCTCTTTCGTCATTTTCTTCTCACTTCTCTGTCCCGTTCACGCTTGTCTCATCTTTAGAGCAACCTCTTCTTTTTCTTGTACGTACACACAGAAAGGCAAAACAAGAGGAACCAACAGAGAGTGAGTTACAACAGGGAGTGGGTGAAAGTGAGAACACATGCCATCTGCTTAATCGAATGGGAACCGTTCCTCTTAAAGTTTAAGGCTCTCTGATTAAGTTAGTTACATCCAAAGCAACATTGCTTTCCTCTTCTCTCACAGTACTTTTCCTTTCAAAGCTGGAGACCTTGTGTAACCTTGTAAACATGCATATAATGCGCCACAAAGTGTCTGTGTGTCCAACTGGCTACATGACTGCTCTGTAGAAATATAGTGGTGAATCTGTTCCAAACTGTTTTTAGATGTAAGGGCAAATATACTCATGCAAAGTACTGAGAAACCCTGCCTCTTTCTGCCTGTCTGTCTCTCTGTCCTTCTATTTCACTCTGTGTTTTCAATCTATCCATTCATCCCAATATCTCTGTCTACCTGTCTCTCTTACCTTCACTCACCTTTGCTTAAAAGTGTCTTTATGTGTGTCTGGAACTGTTTGCCCATCATCGTAGCAAATTTTCCCAAGGCTCCAGCCACTGTGGTTAGACCTCAGACTTTTTTTCACACAGATACACACTTCTGTAATATACTGAACGTGTGAGTCTACTATGTGCTGAATCTGTGGGTTAACACCGAGCAGTGGCACTCATCACACTGTGAAACTGCCAGCTTCTCTGATGTCAGGCAGAAAATATATGTTTACATCAGCCATATATTAAAGTGATTAGACTGTGGAGCCAGAGAGACGAGTACTTGAACAAACAAGTAGCTGTGTGCTGCCAATACACACTTAACCTGTGTGTCTATGTGCTTTCAAGAGCACTGACGCATGTCTTTGCCCCTCGTGCATCTGTGCGCTACACAGACCTGCCTTGTACGCGGTCACTCTCGTTTGACTAACCTTAATCCCTCATCAGGGAGGTATAAGAGCTGACGTACAGCACCTATTAGCCTTAAATTACATCCCTTACCCCCTACTGGCCTGCTACCAGCCCCCAGAGCCCCCATAACTGTCACCACACAGCTCTGGCCTCGGTGTGGTATACCCACCTCAACATTGGCCCTTTATTAAAGCTAGCTGCTTCCAATTAATGGCTTAGCCTTCACACAGTAAAACAGCTAATGTATGTGTGTGTTTTTGTCTGCTGCTCAGCTCCTGTATTGCACACACTCATTCAAGGCCAGATGGATGTTAGGTTGTTGGCAAGTGTGCTGTGCACGTACCTCAATGTGTGTCGTCGTCATTTTTAAGTTCAATGGGCGCCAGTTTGGTTACTGGTGAAAAATGAGCTGTTTTTAAAGTACCTCTCTAATATTGAGTGTGGAATGTGAGCAAACAGGACATTGCTTGTTTTCTCTCTGGTTTAGAGTCAACCGATTTATGCAAATGGAACAGAAAATGGGCATCAGCCAAACAGCCTGCTTGTCTGAATACTACTCCTAACAGTTTGAGGCCTGATAACATCATAGCTGCAGGCATTGCTGCTTGCATACAAGAGAAAGTGAGGTGCACTAATGGTGCTTAAACACTACTCCAGTTAAACGAGAGAAGACTTTTATACAGACAGGATGCATTAATACACAAAAAGAAATTGTACTGCAAACAGTTGTATTGATTTTTAACGAGTTATGATGGACTTAGAGTTCATTTTATGCCCTGTCATCATAATTTCATCTAATGGAAATAGTGCAGATGAGAAATGACGACATGGTGCTATTTTTCTGTCTCTGTTTATGTCTCTCTCTTATGGGATTTCCACCCAGCCCTGTGTGTTAGGAGGAATTACAGAAATAGATTCTGTAGGTATTTGAAGCGAAGGATCCAGGTTGGACAGGGATAATGTTGACGGTGAAACAAAGGAATAATAAATAGGATGAGGAGGAAGAGGATGGAGAAGGGTCTGAGTTACTCCTGTGTCCTGTGTTGATTGAGATGGGCTGTCCAGAGCGAGGACATGACATAGCTGAACGTGCCAGAGATAACCGTGGTCCCTGTATGGGAGCTGTGGCTTCTCTCGGCCTGTCTCATCAATGTGACACACTCCTAAAGAAAGACCCATACACATACACACACACACACACTCACACACATGCAGGGGAGGATAGACAAAAATATAGACTCCGACACTCATTCACACACCCACACATATACATGTGCGCTTATTTTAAACCACCTAAGTATCATAATGGCTGTGCTGATGGATGGATTGAGATTGTAATGAATCTATACCCTAGAAACTTAATGGACTTTATATCCATATTAGCCAGAGTGGGGGATGGGCGCATATGATGTAGGTCTGGAGGAAGGACGGAAGGAAAGGAAGGAAGGGAAGGAAGGAAATGAGAAAAGAGCGATGGAAATGAGGAGAGAGGTAATTTGAGGCAGGTGGAGGGTTATGTGATGATCATTTGTGGTCTGTTGGCTACTAATTGAAGCATAATTAGTGACTGACCAATCACATTGTGTATTAGGGACTGGTAAATGTGTGTCCTGTTCTCCTCTCCTAAGCTTATCCTGCACTCAAGGCTGGTTTTCAGATAATATGAATCAGCTTAATCATGGGTGGGCCCCTTGTGATTTGGACTCATAAGAAATTCAAAATGTGAATGGACTAATAGAGCAGCTAATATGATTATGAAAGATTGGATGTGCATGTGTGTGTGTGTGCAGGGGGTCTTTATTCTGGCTGCAATATTTGGCATCTAGGATAATTTAAGTCACACGCAGCTGAGCTCAATAAAATCTATTTTATACTCTTTTTCCTTTCTTTCTTTCCTTCTTTCTGAAAGAAAGAAAGAAAAGAGGTAAGAACAAAGGGATAGCTGGCAAAGTGGACAAGGAGAGTAAAAGGGAAGAGTGATTTGGTGAGAGAACTCTTAAAGAGGATGTGTGAAAAAAAGAGCTGTTATTGCACCACATGGACAGGGAAGAGCTGAGTTTATACAAGATGCTAGTATGCTAGTAATTTATCGCCAAGCCCTTATGTTCACACTCACTGGTGTGCAGCATAACACAGCATCTGCGGTGTGTGTTTGAGAGAGAGAGAGAGGTGGCGAGAGAGAGAGGATCAGCGGGTGAATTAGCCAGTGCGAGGAGAGTGAGCGAGAGACAACAAGAAAGGAGGGAAGGAAAGAGCAGGAAGGAGGAGAGGGAGGGTGAATGAGCCAGCGGGGGTAGAGTGAGCTAACCAGCGAGTGAGCGAGAGGTAGAGGGAGGAGAGAGAAAGAGGAGGAGGGTGGATGTTGCTGTTGCAGCTGCGACTGTTTCTCCTGTCAGTCGGCTGTTGCTTGCCTGGCAAGCAGGACAGAATACAGAGCAAGCGAGAAGCAGAGTGGGAGACTGAGAAAGAGGCTGGTCAGTGCTGTATTTTGTTCTACCAGCGCTATTGTCATCTGTGTTGCACAGGGAGCCGGAGACACGCTGTTAGGGAGTGGATTTAGATGCTAGGCACAGATCTGCGGATCCATGGATTACCAGCAGTGAGTAAGGGTGACTGCTACTGCCACTCTACTAACCCACTCATCATTTTCAACAGAGGGGTGAACCCACAGCCTCCCACGGTGGGGAGTCTGGCTCATTCTGGACCCAGTGGAGACAGAGAGGCAAAGAGGGAGAACAAACCAGACAGTCCTGGGGTTTTCACACCTTTTTTTCTCCCCTTTTTCCCTCCATTTCTCTCAGTCTGCTAGTCTGTATTTCAGAGTGTGTCACTGATGCTGTTGCTTGGCTCTCTGCAGGGGGGATGCTGGAGGCTAATCTGGCTAACATTAGCATGACGGCTAAACCCAGAGAGCTGGACCTCAGGTCTGCTGCTGTCTCCTGCCAGGATACTTCAGCCCAGGCCATGGCCTCTAGGAAGCCCCCACCCAAGCCCTCCACTCTGCCACAGGGACCTTCACGTCCCTCTGGGTCAGAGCTAAAGGTCTACCGGCCCTCCTCTGGATCTATCCCAATCCCAATCCCCAATCCGTCCGGTCTCCGCAAGCAGCGATCACTTAGCAACTTGTCTGTACTCACTGATGCCGAGAAGAAGCTGCACCTGTACCAATCTCCACGGTGGAACGATGATACAAGCCGGCCTGGCGCTGGCACAAATAAGACCGGCCAGACTAAATCAGGTTTGGCTGGGGGTGGGAGACCACCGCTCTCCCGGACCCTTTCGAAGTCAGAACAGTCTCTTTTCCCGGGAAAGCCCAAACCTCTCTGCTCCCCGGCTGTGACCTCTAACGCAGGCAAGCCGAGTCGAATCCCTGCCCCTGGCAGACCACGCGGACCTTATGCTGAGGTCAAGCCCATCAGCAAGGCCTCTGAGGCGGGCCAGAGTGCAGAAACAGACCCCACTGATCACCCAACTAAATTTAATTCCAATGGAGCTGGGAGTACTGGGACTAATGGTAAGAAGCCAGGGGAGAAAGGGAGATCTGCATCTCTGTCAACAGAGGAAAAGAAAGAGAGGAAAGGAATAGAGGGGGAAGACGATAAGGGCTTTCTGAAGGTGGACCCAGAGTTAGTGGTGACGGTTCTGGGAGACCTGGAGCAGTTACTCTTCAGCCAAATGCTTGGTGAGTCCGCTATTTCTACCCCTATTTTGCATGACAACATACACATTCAAGTATGAGACCTACTGTACATCACTTAGGATGGGATGCAATTATGTCAACAAGTTCACTTACTTATTGCTTCAGTGGACATTGAATAACATAAACATTCTCTTCCTCTCTTCTCCTCTTTTCTCCACACCCAAACTGCTCCCTCCAGCTCTGGCTCTAGCACCAGCATCAACAGTGAATTTTAAATTAGTTCAGTCTCTGTTGCAGCACAACATAATGTCAGTGTGCTTTTCACCACATGATGGTAACAGCCCTCGCTCTATAGGTAGCAAAAATCCCCCTGCCTACTTCACTGTAGCAGTCAAATGCGCTTTGTTCATATGTGTAAAATTTATGTTTCATGTACTTGTGTGTGTGTGTGGGCGGGTGGGTGTGTGTGCGCATGTGTATGTATATTTGTTCGTCCATGAAGAAGCTGAAGTAAAGCATTTCCACAGGGCTGACGTTGTTTTGTTGTTGATTCATTAGCTAGCGCTGTAGTGTTTTGTCCTAGTCTGACCCACTGCCACAGTGAGCTAGATATAGATTAACCTATCAAATACCTCCGTCTTATTTTGTCATTGTAACGCTATCTCTCAGTTTGTCTGTCTCACACAATTCTACATCCACAACTCTGTCGCCATGGGAGCAAATTCTAAAACTGAAGCAGTCCACGCATGTATGTGTCTATGTATGCAGTAGTTCAGAGTCTAAACTACAGGTTTCATATCAATACTGCAGTCTTAGCATCTCCTGGCTCACACCAAAATCAGCCATTCGTTAATAAAGGCCGTGTGAGTGGGACTAGTGGGGTGTGTGTTTTCAGTCAGTAAGTAAAACGGCTGCATATTGAGCCAGGCTCTGGGTCACAGTGGGCTACATATTTAGCCTCGCACCACTCCCTCACCCCCAACCCCCAACCCCCCACCTCACCCCTTCCCTCCCTCCTCCTCTCTAGTTCCATTGATCTCCGGGCCACTGACAGATGGTCACTATCCACCCCTACCTCCCCACCGCCTCCCCCAGTTACCGGGGGCAACGTGTGGGAGGAGAGAGGGGAATCCTGGGGGGGGTGGCATGGGCAGGTAGTTAGCGTGCTACCATGCACACACATACCTCCATAAACACAGTGTCACACACATAGGGTGGGGGGAATGTACCAGGACACACGGTATATCCAAAGTTTTAGTTACTGGGGCTGTAATGTGAGAATGAGTTTGTGACTAATAGGTCAAACCAGGGTCTGAATCTGCACCTATCATCCATTACGCATTCATACACAGACACACAGACACACACACACACACACACACACACACACACACACACACACACACACACACACACACACACACACACACACACACACACACACACACTCTGTCTCTCTCTCTCTCTTTGTGCATCTGCGTCTCTCTCCATCTATTTCTCATTCTCTTGCTATGCCTCCTTCGCAACAGGAGCAGATAACATCAGAGTGCGAGGGAGATGGTGAGAGAATAGTGTAGCAGGTCGTTAAATCTTGCTCGATACGAGGGAATCTGTCTGTATCTATCCCTCTCTGTCTTCCTCCTCTCGACTCATTTCCTCTTTCTCTCTTCACCAGCGTGCCTCCTGCAACTCAGCCCCAGATCACTGCTTGTATGACCTTGCCCCTGCAGCTTTGAGTTTGTGTATGTACTGTACCTGATATGTGAGTGTGTGTGTGTGGTGTGTATCTGTGTGTGACCTTGATCCAGTCCTTATTGTGATGTTGCTGGCCACATCTACGTACATCAGGCAGCCAGGTAGGGAGGAGTGAAAAATGGACAGAAAGAAAGTAGAGAGAGAAACAGAGTAAGAAAAACACTGGAGTAAAATAAAGGTAATAGACGGTGACCTAAATTTCTATCTAGCGTGGTCAAAATTGGCCAAAAATTACATTTATTCCTTCTAAAAAAACACATAGGTTTGAATAATTCAAATATCTATTTTTGTGCATAATGTCCATAAAAGGGCAAGCCAATATAACAAAAGACATAACTCCATAGAGTGCATATGTTCGAGCTGTGCCCTGAGGTTGCTATTGCTCGAATGGTAGCTAACTGTAGCTTTCATAGCTTGCATACAACTTTATCTTGAGGTTCCACAAATTTGCTGTCTACTGAGCAAAATGTGCAGTATTTCCAAACAGGGCTTTTTAGATCGCTCGGAGTGCAAATCACTCTCCCTGTGGCCGAGTTGGGTTGCGAACTCTGCCATCATTCCCACACGGTTGTTGTTGAATTATTCACCTATTTCAGCTCGACCTACATTTTATTCTAAGTCAATGAAAGTGACGTTGTGTGACTCCAGTCAGTCATGTGGTGCATTCGGTGCATCAGCCAAGGCCCACGCGAGAACTTGTGAGGAAGACAGCCTCGGTAGTGCAAAATTTTTTTTTCTTTCCTTTTTTTTTCACAATCGAATATTAATTTTCACAATTGAATGTCTGTTTTTTTTTTTTTTTTTACAATTCGATTATATAATCGAATTTAGCATTTAACATTTGTTGTTCTGTCCGGCATCCCTAATGACCAAATTTAGCATTTGGTCAATACAGTTTACCAAAACAAGGTGTGTGGGTTAGTTGTGTGCGTACACTCATATGTGTATGCGTGTGTGTGTGTGTGTGTGTGTGTGTGTGTGTGTGTGTGTGTGTGTGTGTGTGTGTGTGTGTGTGTGTGTGTGAGCGTGTGCGCGTGCCTGTGTGTGTGTTTGTGTGTGTGCGTATGCGTGTGTGTGTGTGTGTGTGTGTGTGTGTGTGAGAGCGTGTGCGCGTGCCTGTGTGTGTGTGTGTGTGTGTGTGTGTGTGTGTGTGCGTTGCGTATGCGTGTGTGTGTGCGTGTGTGCGTGTGTGTGTGTGTGTGTTAGGGAGAGGCTAATTGTAACTTGCCCTGTAGCCTGCAGCTGTGGGCTCATCCTTTATCGTATCTGCTTCTCCATTTCCGATGGGACGCGAAGCTAATTGGTTTCTGCTCTGTGTGCTCTGTCATAGGGAGATAGATTATGGATGGTCAATGGATCATTCTCAGTGATCTACTCCTCCTTTTCCCATTCACAGTCCCACCTTCTCCTCTTCTGCTTCCTACCTATATGGGAGCAATGTGTCCCCTTACTGTATGGTATTGTATATCATGTTGAGTCGACCTTAACCTGGTCATAGCCCGCTGTAATAGAAGCTACATGTTAGCTGTTAGCTACAGGGAGTAAAATATGTGCCTGTGTTTTGTATATGTCCTGTTGGATGACAGCTAGCAGCATGCACTGTGACACTGTCCTGTTGATATTAGGCTACAGTAGTGGGCAAAGATGAAGGTTGAATTCCAAGGAGGTCTAATCAGGAGTTACAACCCAAGACCATCAGCTATGCACTTAAGAGATAACACCATCCCACACACACACACACACACACACACACACACACACACACACACACACACACACACACACACTCACACAGAAGAAAAGACAAAGAAAAAAAAACAATTTAGAATATTTCAAGTCTAGGCCTCTATGTTTATCTTGTGAGGTGATTTAGGATGAGTATTATCTGTTTCTTTAATCAGGCATACATGTTTAACCACTGACTGAGGAAGAGCTTTGTGTTAATTGGATTTAGAGAATTACTTGACTTGTGTGTCCACAGGCAGCAGCTCTGGACATTCAGCAGTATTTCTCAAATGCAGCATGCATTATAAGATACAGTATTAATATCCTAGAAGAAGAGAAATTGATGATGAACTCTGTTTGTAAAATTTCTGCCAATAAAATGAGTCAACCTGAATGGCACCTTGTAAAGCATATGTTGCAGAGGCTGCCAGGGTAATCTAAAGCACTGAAACTCAGATGTTTGCCACTAATGACACCTCCCGGCCCCATCCAGCACCCATAATGAGGTGTGTGGGAGAGGGTAAGCTCCCTAAAGCAGTGGCCTTTCCCAGCATGGGGCAAGCATGGTTTAGAGAGGATCCAGTCTAAAGACACCAGCAAGCATCCAGATTAGGCCTTGCATAAAGATAATGAGAAGATTCAGCCTCCATTCCACTAATCACAGATCCATCACCCTGGAAAAGTCCAGCCACCAAGACTAAAATGAATTACAGATTAAACCAAAAGGACATCTGTTTGGATGGAGATTAGGGTATTTAGGGGAATTTTACTTTATGAAGGATCAGATAGAGAAAATAGATTTAGGGTAGAAGATTGGAGATGTTGTTTGGGTTTTGGTGTTGAGCTGAGCTGATGGTAAAAATTGGGGGACTGCATCACACGTGATGATGAAGGCCCAGTTGAAAAGAACTAAACGCAACTCAGTGACACATGAATGCTCATAAGGGCAGCCTTGACTGCCAACGGGCTTGTAATTTTAGTGTGACATTGTATTGTGTGTGTGTTTGTGTGTGTGTGTGTGTGTGTGTGTGTGTGTGTGGGCATGTTTGTGTGGCTGATGGTTAATCTTGCATCCTCGTCAGCTTTCTGTGGAACAATAAACCCTCCAGAGGAATCGACAAAGCCTAAAAAAGAAGACACACACACACACACACACACACACACACACACACAGGCAAACACAGGCACACACATACAGGCCTGTTCAAGAGAACTTAACAGCGCTGCAGGAAATAACAACAAAGCGCTGCAGCTTTAAAGCTCACACATGCTCACACACGCACATTCACTGTATGCCACATTCAGTCACTGATATCCTCTCCTGTCTATGCTCCCGTGTACTCATCCTCTTGGCCGTGGCAGAGTATTTTTCTCCATCCCTGCATTGTGATCACAGCACTGAGTCTATAATGTGATGCGGGTGCGGTCAGAGTACCTGGTTCTACCCTGAGCTTCGCTGACTGAAGGATTCAGGGCAGTCGTCCTCCCATCGAGGAGATGGTGACAAGCCGAATAAACACAAATACTCAAGGAAGGCGAGGAGTAAAAGCCTCCTTCCAATTCTCTGTCTCTCTCTCCCTCTCTTCCTCTTCCTCTCTTTCGACTCTGATGTGAGTTGACGGGTAGCAGTGTTCTGTCACCAGTCAGACAGCAGAGAGGATATTTCTGGTTCACGTGTTTCAGGAGGAGGACAGAGGACATCCTTTTAGTGCTACAGGGATTTTGTCAACAGCAGTACTCATAAATAGGAAGACAGTTCACACATATGGATGCATGGATGATTATGCATTTTTCTCTATGGTTGTATGTCTGTGTGTATGTTTCCAGTGTTTTGTGGTCAGTCTCTAAGGACTTAATGCAGGAGCCATTGCATTAGTGCTGTCTACTTCCTGTCATCCTCCTCCTAAATCATATTAGTACTCTGTGTTTTTTGTCTCATCAGCTCTTATACAACACACACACACACACACACACACACACACACACACACACACACACACACACACACACACACACACACACATATACACACACAAACCGCTTATCACAGATACACACGCAAGTTATTATGCTGTTACGATTATATCATTTGTAATATAGTCATTTTCCAACCATCAGTGTGACATGGGCAGGGCTGTATTTTTTATTTCTTTGATGGCTGGAGCACTCAGCCTTATTATATATTTTTTATATTTTTATATTTTATATTATATTTTATATTTTTCAACTTACCTACAAAGAGTGTCGCAGGAAGATTGCCATTAAATTGCTACAGGGTGAAACAGACAAACAAGTACTTGGCTTAGATACTGTATCATGATGAAATAGAGAAGATAGATAAAGAAATGATATGATACTGGTCATAAGCAATCTATCCAGGCCTGAAAAAATTACACATGCCTTTTTCATGTATATTAGACATGACAGTAAATCATTCGTTCACACTGTTGTTCATTTTCTATCTTTGGTTCATAACATATGATAACAAAAACGTGGTGTATGCATAGTTAACTCCATTCATCCATCAGCTATAGCGCTTAGCCTTTGAGGGTCGCAGCGGGGCTGGAGCCAATCCCGGCTGACACTGGGCCAGAGGCGGGGTACACCCCGGACAGGTCTCCAGTCTATCAGAAGGCCGACATATAGAGACAAACAACCTGTCACGCCCATGTTCACATCTACAGGCAATTTAGAGTCGCCAGTTAACCTGCATTAACCTGTCTTTGGACTGTGTGAGGAAGCCAGAATACCCAGAGGAAACCCACAGGCACAGGGAGAACATGCAAACTCCACACAGAAAGGCCTCGCCAGAACCAGGGTTTGAAATCAAAACTTTCTTGCTGTGAGGCGACGATGCTAACCACTGCAGTCCCTGCGTAGTTGACTCAAAAAATGTAGAATATGATAAACTATACCTAATACTTTCATTTGCCTTAAGATAATAAATACTTAGTATTCATCTATTTCTGTTCTATTTGTGTTTTCCTCTTATGAAAGATCAGATAAACATGTAAATTGTCACTGATGTAGGTGTCTGAGTGTTCTAGCTGCTGACATACATCTGACTGAGTCTCATGACAGTATTGTGGTTAGCTTACATCAGTGATGATTCTAATGCAGTGTCAGTGGTGCAGGCTGAAGCTAAAGCGGCAGCAAGGAGCAAACAGAGACGCTTTTCACAACACCTCATATGATCCTATTTGTTGAACTATAAATACTGTTTACACTACTGTAGGTTTGTTCACAAGTCTATTCAATGTTTACATTTGTTTTTGTATTGAGATTTTTTTTTTTACTCACCCAATTATGCTAGGATGCAACAAGTCCCATAACTGGATGGGTAAAATTGTGATTTATGCTCCTATCAGATCTCAGAAGCCAGTTATGGAAGTTTTCAGGCTTGAATTGGAAACAGTATTTGGCACAGTCCTGTCACAATCCAGTTGTAGTGCTGTGGCTTCAAAACTAAATTGAGTGAGGGAATTGGGGGGACTTGCAGCCCCAGATGTTTTGTAAACAAACACAGTAAGAGTAGACACATAACAGAAATGTCAAGGCCAAAATGCAAATATACAGCTAGAGTTGAGCAATAGTTTGCCAGCTGATGGAGATTTTTCCATACTATGCATACAAAGGTAGCTATCCTTTCAAAATTTCTGGTTATATTAGACCTTTTCTTTATGACAATATTGAATTTATAGGAATTAAATGCCTTAATGTGTCAGGTATTTGGTTATCATTTTTAAAAAATCTATAAACATCTTTTTAAGTGAGTTTTCATAAAAAGATATAATATATATGGATATATATCTATAGCCCTACAAATCACCTGGTAAAATTAGATATACAGGCTATGATAGATTTTATTCATGTCAGCTAGAACTGCAAAAGTTAGTCGATTAATTTTTAGTCCATTAACAGAAAAAATTAACTGCTAAATATTTGATAATCAAATCTTTTTTTTTAATGTCAAAATTCTCAGGTTCCAGCTTCTCAAATGTCAACATTTTCATAGTCTTTTAAGAATGTCAACTGAATATCTTCGGGGTTTGGACAATTGGTCTGACAAAACAAGACATTTGAAGATGTCACCCTGGGCTTTGGGAATTTGTGATTCTTCACCATTCCTGACATTTTACAAAGCAGTTGATTCATTACATACAGATTAATTGATACAAAATACAGTATGCATCTCATGAAATACTGACTTTAGAGTCAGATTTCCAAAATCATGTTGAAAAGAGATCCGTTTCAAACCTATCCAACTGTTAAATCTGTTTAATTCAGTCCTACCACAGCGGTCAGACTGTCTGACATGTGAGAGCGGAGCTGCAGCTGGGTTTAAGCACATCATAAAATACAGTTCCACAGGAAACAACTCTCTTGAACAAAAATACACCCAAACATTGCCACACATTGTGGTCTGCCTTGGCTCGTTGCTGGGTTTATTTAGTATGGGTGTAAGTTTGTGGCTGTGTGCTTGCATGAATGTCTGTGTGATGCACCCTCTGTTTAGATGTGTTCAGATTTAGGTTTAAGATGAAAGTTTTCAAGTGTACACAGGAAGCACAAGAGATAGAGATGGAATATCTGACATTTCAGGGTGCTACACACAGACACAATCATCCATCTAACTGGATGATTGTGTTTTTACTCCAGGTGATACTTTTTTGATATCCTCATCTGCATACCATGTGTGTGTTTATATGTGGTGTGTGAGTTTTAGGTTGTGCCGTCTTTCATCACTTTCCTCTTAAAGCCGCTCACACACATTTAATCTCATCCAGTGCAGCTTGGCACAGAGGAATACAGACACACACACACACACACACACACACGCACTCCTCCATGTGGTTTGACGTCTAATCAGGAGTGCTAGAGGAGATATGTTCTTTTAGTGTTACCTAGTTTAGGTCTCGACCTCCTCCTCTGAGAAAGTAAAATGTCTCTCAAGTCACTTAAAGCTTCTTCATCTTCGCCTCTAAGCGGATAGCGTTGTGACCTCTAAGCAGATAGGGCTGTGGTTAAGGAGATATGGTGAGTGTGCTTATGTGCGTATGTTAGTGTTTGGGTCAACTTTCGGAGAGCCAAGTTCTCTGAAAGTACGCCCAGACACCCCCCCACCCCCCCACCCCCCCTCCTCTCAGCCAAGGAGATCTTGGCTGAGGGGATAAAAGAGTGAAGGTGGAAGATTTTAACTTTGTCCCAATTACTCCACAGAGTAATTTGGATCTGTTTATGATATTTCACAAGTCTGCAGCTAAGGCAGTCAGTGTGTGCTGATTTTCTCTGTGTCTGTTACGGAATCTGCTCTAATGGTTTTCCTGTTTGAAATGGATTTCAACACAGCCAGCTGCCCCAAACCACCACTGACTATTTCTTCTCCATCCCACACACGTACATTAACTCACTAATCTGTCTGCTGCATCATTTGTAACGTTTGAACCAACAGAATTTGTTGTACACAGATGCAATATTATGCTCATTAACCATTCAAGTCACATATCAGATAGGATCTTCAAGGACTCTAATATCCTGTTGTAACCTCCCAGTGAAGTGGATGAGTTGTGTTGCGTCTGTGTTTTGTGCATTTATGTGCTCGAGCGTGTGGATGCACATTTGGGTGCATTAGCATGTGTTTGTGCGCATAGTTTTAGAAGCTGTCTGAGGTCAGCAGAGTGCTGTGATGCGAGGTTGAGTGGAGACGGGACAGAAAAAAGAGAAAGACAAAGACAAAGAATTAGAGTATTACATTCAATAGTCATTTCAAACAAAATAAGAGATAACAAACCATTTCGGTAGCGTAGCAGGTTCAAACACATTGTGACCGGTGTATGTTTTGGTTATCAGATACTCTACCTTTATCTTACCTTTCCATTTTTTGCATGCCCTAAAGAAATATTATCAAAAAGAGCATGATGTAAAAGCTGAAACAATAACAAAAACCACAAAGTTTTACTAGCATCCTGTTTGTGTGATTTTTTTTTTTACAACACTTGTCAGGAATGCTGTAATGATTGTCTTTGCAACAGACAAACCCCCACTTTGGAAGCATATGACTATTTTAGAGACTTAACACGCATTGCTTGAGGTTTTACAGTGTATATAGTACCAGTGATGTTCAACCACACCCTTCTCTCATGTGATAAGGGTAGTGTAGACCGAGGAGGGTTACAGTGACACTAACATATGTGCACACACATGGACAGGACAGGGACAAATGAACTCCGGAGGGAAGGAAAGAAAGAATAGAAACAGGAGCCATTACTCAAACCTTCATTCCTATTCTACAAAAAACTGAAGCTCTTGCTGGTGAAGACGCACTCTCATGTGCAGGAAGATGCATGAATACAGCCACCACACAGAACCACACTATCAAAGAAGGATGTGATATTACCAGACAAACACATCCACACACACACACACACACACACACACACACACACACACACACACACACACACACACACACACACACACACAGAGCAGATGAAACACATGCACAATGGCAGAGTACTCCTGCAAGGACAGAGCCATTAGTGTATCTTTGGGGAGTTTGTTTCTTTCTAATGGAGAGGAGAGTCAAGTGAACCAAGAGAAGACGCCAAGTGGACAGCAGTTTTAGTCTCTTATTTTTTCACTCACTCTGTCTGCTAGCCAACAGACATCCTCATCATGCAGTCTTATCACTTCCTCTTCTTTTTAAGGATAAGGCTGGCATTAACTTATATTTTTCGGATTGTCAAAAAAAATCCCATTAGAAGACCAAAACCAGAAATGCATTTTTTTCAACCACCAAGTTCATGTGTCTACAAAGCCTGATACAGGTTATTCCTCTCACATTGTTGTCCTAAAACAATTTAAAACACATAAATGAGTCACACCGTTGCACTGGGTGGCAGACTCCCTCATTATGAATGAACATAGGCACTGTAGTTCATTTTGAGTCAATCCTACATGCACTGTTCTGTATAAAGGGCAAATTTTTACTAATCCACAGATGAAACTAGCTCCCAACAAACATTTACTCCTGTTTGTGTAACATTTGCTAAAAAAAAAAGTGTACAGATATTTTAGTATATTTTTTAACCTTTTTTTTAAATTAAAAAAATATACTTGAAAAGCATTTTCATGGATTTGCATCTTCACTGGGAAGGGGGAAAGTGTGCAGAGCCAGACTAATACAGTGTTGGTTGTAATCTTTCCATGAGATTTCTTTACAATGGGATAAACATTTAAAATGTGTGTTTTTGTTAGGCAGCAAAATGCCACAGCATTCACATAAGACAATTATGAATAATATTAAAAGTTTCTTGATTTACATATGTTCTGCATTTGACCATCAGTCTTGAGCGCTGTTTGAACTTCTGCCTAAACTTTTGATGTCTGGAGGATTCAAACACAAGCTCCTTAACACTGCTGCTAATTCAGAGGCCAGCAATTCTATTTAATGGGCTTATCACCAGACCAATCAAACATTAACAGAAAAAAGGCAGTGCTTCTCTTTATAGCCATTGTGCATTTATTCGGTCTTGCCATCTGTAATCTTGTTGGAATATAGCAGGCAGAATATGCCAAAATAAAATACCCTCTTGCTCTCGTCTTTACACCCATAACTTTCCATTTCTTTAGCCTCTTTGAAATCTGTCTGGTTTTTTTTCCCTCTTTTGACTGAGCGCACACTTGCATTAGGATGCAGTACACACGCACATGCAGTGCATGCATGTACTTACAATAACACTCTCAATCTAACTTGCTGACTCTCATTTCAAGAGTCTGAGTGGGTCATTATGAAAGGCTCCTCAGCTGGTTTCACAGCCTCTTCAGAGCTGGAGTGTGTGTTCATGAGTGTATCGAGATGAGGCAGGTGGAGCTTCCAGCCCAACACGTACGTGCACGTGCATACAAGCCCTTCTACAGACACACTCGGTTTAAACCAGATGAGTGTAATTCATCTGTACCCCTGGGGAGCTGCCAGGGCTGACAGGGATATTTGCATCCCTAATTCCCCACCACCATCACCACTACCCCCCCATGCCAGCTGGGACCGCCAGGGCAGAGGCGGGACAGGAAGTCTTTTACAGACGTGAACACACACACAGACACGCACGCACATGCACAATCATGCAGACCGTATCTAATCAATTTGATGCCAATGTTAAACAAAGCTCCCGTTTAGGGTAATTAAAATCACCCAATTAAAGTCTGTTAGGGTGTGTGCATGTGCTTGAGTGTGTGTTTGCATGTTGTATGGGTTCTTTGTTCCCACTAAACCTTTGTACGACTAGATTACCAAAATCAAACATTTTAAAGCTGAAAATTGTCTTTTTAGAGCTTGAATTTCCATGCAGTGCACCTTATATGAGCACCCTCTGCAGAACAAAGAAACTCTGTTTTGGTATGGATATTTTTTGTCATGAGAAATTTGCAACGTGTGAATGTGTGTGTCTGTATGTCGGTGTGAGCGGCAGAAGTTTGGATCACAGTGATTTCATCATCTCTCCACTGAGCTTCCTGTCCCCAGGGCTGCCTAATCAATTGTCTGTGTGTCAATTCTCTTTTGGAGAAATCGTTCAAACTTAATAAAAGTCTGGTGTAAGCATTTTTCGGTGTGTGTGTGGGTGTGTGTGTGTGTGTGTGTGCGTGTGTGTGTGTGTGTGTGTGTGTGTGTGTGTGTGTGTGAGAGAGAGAGAGAGGAGACCCACCATGCATATACATGTGCGTATATGAAAAGGGTTTTTAGTCTGCAGCTGTTGTTGAGATTGACACCTCTGGCAGCTCATGATTTGCCATCACTCACTATGTTGACTGGTCACTCCCCCTCTTACCTCCTCACTAGCCAGCTGGTGTGTTTGTGTGTGTGTGTGTGTGTGTGTGCGTGTGTGTGTGTGTGTGTGTGTGTGTGTGTGTTTGTTTGTTGGGGGGGTGTCATATGTTCTTGGAGTTTTTTCAGCAAAGGCTCAGTATTTTTAGTTTTTCAAAATGGGAATTTTATTTTAAATATTTAACAAGATTTAAGCCTTTAATGATGCCAGCAGCTCTGTGACGCTGTATATAGACACAGCTAAATGCTAATGCCAGCATTCTAACATACTCACAATAACAATGTTCACCTGCTGATGCAAAGCAGGTATAATGTTTACCGTGTTCACCATCTCAGTTTAGCATGCTAACCTTGCCTACAGCTGAGGCTGGTGGGAATGTCATTAGTTTTGCAGTTATTTGGTCGTAAACCAAAGCATTAAACACGGTCAGATTTTGAACAAATGATTGGGGGGAGGAAAAGTTTCAGGATCACCGAAGTTGTGATAATTCATCCTGACGGGGACATGACTATCTGAACAAATTTTCATAGTAATCCATCATTTCATTCAAAACTACAAATGTCAGCCTCATGATGATGCTAGAGGAAAAGTCAGGTGATCTCCAAAGTCAATCGGATTTATCATCAGGGCACCATGAATGTCTGTACCAAATTTCATAGTAATCCATCCAGTAGCTGTTGAGATACTAAAGTCGAGGCCGACTGAGTGACTGATTAACCAACAGTGTTATCCTGCTAGCTCGCCAAAAAAAATTAAAAGGCGGAATTGAAAAGTCAGTAACACAAGATTCTAGGTGAAAATCAGACAAAAATACCAATAATAATCTTAATTCATTTATATTTTAATTTTACCCTGTCCCTCAATTATAGTAAATCTTTCCCCTTGCTCATTTGGGAGTCATCTGCCATAGTTCTAAAGGTCTATTGAACTGAACCTCAAGTGTGAATATACTCTCCCATATCTTACCACCATAACTCTTTTATCATCATCCCCCCATCACACATAAATACACACAAGAGAGTAGACGAGGGATCAGGGGTAAAGGTCATGTCATGCAGTTCAGGTGTCCTGTTTAGCTTCACTGTCTAAATGTGGTAGTTTATTTGTGTGTGTATATTTTTCCTCCTCCTGCCTGGATATGACCTTACAGCCTAGGATTCTGTAATAATAGCAGCAAAAGTGGGAGCAATTTGACATATTTTGAAATTAGAACTGCAAATTGAAAGCCAATTTAATGTTAGGACATTACTGAACAGGAATACTGGGTGTGTAGTCTATGGTATATCACTACGTGGCTTAAATGTTTTGGCGTTGTAGTGGCTCAAGTGTTTCAAAACGATTTAGAAAATCTTATTGTCTTTGATTGTTTCCAGTCATCCAATCCCCTGGGGGAGCAGTCTGAAGACACACACACACACACACACACACACACACACACACACACACACACACACACACACACACACACACACACACACACACACACACACACACACACACACACACACAGACAAACAGACACAGACACACGCACACACACACATGAAACAGCAGTGTGGCTGAATGGCCCAGCATGAATCTATGTGGCCCAATCTGAGCAGATTGTAGCATATTAGGAAGGGGTGAGACAAATGCCAATGTGTCCCCTGTTGGGTTTAAGTGACCTAGTATTTAGGTTTATTCTGCCATGGAGCGGTCGAGGGGCAAAGGGGCAGAGTGCAATGAGCGGGCAACTGAGCATTGTAACTGAGGGTGGTTAGAAAGGAGGGATCCAGACAGCCGGAGAAGTAATGTGACCTGTATGGTCTTTAATTAACTTTGCTCCACTGCCATTGGGGAAAAAACAACTGTGCTCACACTGCCACTGTTACCTCCGCCATATCTTTTCTTTGTGAGTTTCATCATTTTGTTCCTCTGTTGTAGATTTATGTTGTAGATGTAGATTTATGTCTTTGTATTGATGGTTAGATATAATCTCAGATTTTGGCTACTGGGTACAGGGACTTAACATTTTATGATTAACATAATATTGTATGATTATCCGTCTACATGGTCAGTTTTGAGCATATAGGAAACACCCATGATCGTCATTACGTTATTAATTGTATTATTAATTGTATTAATTCACATTACTTATAACTCTTTCTAGATTTGTATGTATATATAGTATATATATTCAAATGTTTTTTCAATGTTTTGCTATCCTCTAATTATGTAACATGGAACACGTCATTTCTAAAAATATCCCTTTTGTGTCTGTGTGTGTGTGTGTGTGTGTGTGTGTGTGTGTGTGTGTGTGTGTGTGTGTGTGTTTGTGTGCGCGTGTGTGCACCCCTGCAGACCCAGAGTCCCAGAGGAAGAGAACCGTGCAAAATGTTCTGGACCTTCGACAAAACCTGGAGGAAACCATGACCAGCCTGAGAGGGGTGCAGCTTAGCCACAGGTCAGCCACACATACAACCATACACGCACATATACATACATGCACAAACAAGACGGCATAACTAGAAAGAAAAGAAAAAGCAAACAAAAGATATAAACCAGGAAAAGTTAGTTAAAAAAACAGCAGATGAGATGGGCAGATTCTTATTGACACTGTTAGCAGGGTGTTGGGGTGAGGTGGTTAACTGCTTGTTTGTCTATCTCAGATCAATATCAGTATTCCCGACGGACCAGTAGCCGTTCGTCAGTCATTTTCTGCCTGCTCTGCTCTCCCTCTGCATTGGTTAATACGGAACTGAAGCAGGATTAGCTCAAAGCTGACTTCAAAGCCGACCCTGCCAATGCACACTCACGACTCACATTCATACACACAACAAGACATGCAATAATGCTCTGATTAATTGTATGTGAGCGTGGGTGTGTGTGTCCTCTCCCTCCCTCCGCTTCCTGTCTGTCATTGACTTATTTTGGTTGTGTCCAGCACATCTTGAGGTTTTGTCCTTGAGAGCTTCCCCTCTGTCTGCCTGTCTGTGCATCTCCGGCCATGTATCCTCTCTCTGTCCCTCAGTGGGAGCTCCCTACATGAAGAGCAAATCAGCAGATGGTTCCCTGCTGAAATCCATTTCCTTTGCCATTCATACTTTTATCATACTGTAATAACCTCGAATGACTCCCCGCACTCCCAGAGGACATACTCTGGTCTGAGGCCTACAGCCTGACCGCGGAAGCTTCTTGTGCAAACAAGATGTCATATTTCCTGTGAAAAACGACTGTTTAGAGTGATAAATTTGCATTAATTAAACAAATGGACTCATGAGCAAGCAAATTGTTTTGTCTACACATATTTTCCCTGATATGCTGTGAATGCGCAACAAGCAGAAACCCTGTGAAAATCCATTCTAACAAGATGGGTAGCATCCTCTCTCTCATCTACACTCCACTTCCCTCCTGCCTGTTTTTTGTTAGCTGTTAAGCATTTCATTTGAAAATGTCTCTATTGACAGTTTTTGTGAAGATGATTCTGTATCCTGCAGACACGGATTAATGTTAATGTGGCAGGCAAATGCACATACTGTTACACAGTTTGAGAGCCAGCAACTTTAAATATGCTAATTCTCATCATTCTCAGCCCAGGCATTAAGCAGTGATGTACTGTGCTGCTTTAGCACAGGGAATGCACGTGATGTTAGCGATGCTGGTATTTGTACACAAAATGACAAAGCACAGAACATAAATGCATGTTTGCCTACAGGAATAATAACATGAAAAAAACACATACATATTAATTATGCATGTGTACAAATACACAAAGACACACTGCACACACATACACAGGCACCTGGATACCAACTAATCCCAGATCCCTTTTAAAATCACTAAAAGCATTTTCAGTGGGGGCCTTCTGAGAGAGGAGGACAGATGATTGGATGGAGGAAGCAGATCTTATTTTTTCTGAGAAAAAAAAAGAGGAAATTAAAGACAGAAATTCACTTCCTGTCTGTTAAGATTGTCCCTGTCCTTTTAAGCTCTATAGAGAAGCTAATTGCTGTGAATATATTGTATTTTAACCACCTAGGAATCCTAAAACCTGTCTTCTTTTTCATTCTATTTCAATAGCTGTGTGGAGGGGACCACTTGCTACGACAGCGACGAAGCTGCTGCCTTCTCCGTTTCTAGTCTTTCAAATCGCTCCTCTCCATTGTCATGGCGCCAGGGTCAAGCCAGCCCCCGTCTACAGGCTGGTGAAGCTCCGTCCACGGGTAACACCCAGTCAGAAGTTCCCCTCCGGATCAGCCACACCTCTCGTATCCACCTCATCGAATCCCTGGACGACTCGGATCCGTCCTTGCTGAAGGGAGATTACCTCAGCGACAGCGACCTCGGCGGGAAGAGCCCCATCGAGGATGATGAAGACGATGATGATATTGATGATCTGGGGAATGGGTAAGTTGTGTTCTTTTTTATTTGAAAATGATGTGTTTTCACCCCTGCTTCATTAACATTAGAAGCAATAAGAACAGTTCGTGACCACATGACGCTGCACTCTACAATTATCAGGACACTTGTGTTTCATAAATGATCTTAGCATTGCTTGTAAGGTGAATCCTGCAACCTGCCAACTGTTACAACCCCGCAGCTGCAGTCAGGCCTGCAGTCAGTGATTTACCAGCACAACTAAGCCTTGATCAGCCCCTCTGTAATGCATCACAAGCCCCCCTCGTAGTGTCTGCGTTGACAGTGGCAGCTGTAGCCCCCCAGATGCAGCTGGCTCGGCCATAATCAGAAAACAGCCCTCTGGCAGAGTCCGGGAATGATGTCACCATCATCAAGCCCCCTCACAGAGATCATCCTGTCATATTCAGCTGTGAACCTGTCGGCTCTGCCAGCAGGCTTCCATGTGGTGGACCCCTCGCAGCGTTGGCTCACCAGAGCCCCCTGGCAGAGCTAGAATGCAGATGTCTTTGGAAAACTGGTAACTCATTCTGTCTAGCCAAGGTGGAATCAGTCAGAGCTGTCAAGGTCAGAATGGGTTGTGTTTTAAAGTAGCCATGGATTCCTTGGATCAAAAGATTTAATGTTGAGATCGCATCAGAATACAAAACAAGAGCCGTTACAGCTTTAGAAATGTTCATTGGCACGTTTGCTGTGTTGTGTAGTGGTTGTTGCCCTGGTTGAATATGTCTTTGAAACTTTTCTCCCTCCTATGGTTGGTACATCTGCTAAGGTATCGTTTCTCACATCACACATACACACCTTTTTGTTCATTTCACACATGACAGCTGGCTGTCTCCAGCTGTCTGTGGCAGCAAAGACTGACTAGTTTAAGAAGTGGGTCATTGTCTGTAACCTTCATGTGTTATCTACTTTATAATGGGCTACAGTGGAAGAATCTCAATCAATTTAATGTTAATGGGAATGTGTTTTGGTATATGTCTGGGTCTTACTGATGACAATAACATGAAAACCCAAAAAGATTGTGAATTGTGCCTTTGTGAACCGAAGTTGTTTTTCTTGAATGAGAGGGACAGGTCATAAAAAAGATCATGCTGTGAGCTGTTGTTAGTGTTCAAATTGTTATTTACTCAGGGCATTCTGTCGCAGCAAGACAACATGTTACCTTCTGACTACCTTCAGAAAGAATTACTTGAATTACTCCTCTATTTGTGTATTGTCATCAATACACAAATAGAGGAGATTTAAGAAGTTTAGAGGGTCCCAGTTGCATTCCATAGACTTTCTTCGTTAGTTTTGGAAAACTTGCAGCTCTTGTCCCAATATGAGAAGGTGTGACACACAATTTTAAATCAGTTGCACTCACAGCATCAGGTTTCTCTGACCAACTCTAAGCACAGCGAAGACAAATACATTATCTCATTGTAAACTATAATTCTAGCAGATTGTGTGTGTGTCTGTAAGCTGCAGAGCTTGTCCAATCAAATTTAAAAAAAAACAACAAAAAAAACCCCTCTGCTAGCCACAGCTTGACATCTCCAAGGTAACCGGAAAAATGCACCCCCAGTCGCCAGGAAATCAATTGCTACACAGTTTCGGTCCCTGTAGCTTTACTGTGTGTCTTGTCATGGCCTCCAATTACTGGTTATACAGGTTTATATTGTTTTTTGTGCGAGGAGGCAAAACAAAAGGCAACATATTTTGGCAGGTTTAAGAAAAAAGATTGAGAAAGAGAGATGATGGACAAAATAGTCTCACAAGCTTGTAATTAGACAAAGAAGAAGGAAAATTCAGCCATTTTTATCTGTTCCTTCTCCTTAACATCAAATTGTGACTGAATTGTTGAATCGTTATGTCTTTATAATCCGTAAAGCTGCACAAGGTGCAGGCTTGTACCAGGGGTGGAATAACGTAAACGTGTACAATCTAATTTGATCCAAAACAATTTGTTGTCATTTATCAGTTATAGTATACTACTACCTCATTTTTATTTTATTTTTCAGATAAAATCAATTAATTGTTTGGTCCATAAAATGACAAAAAAATGATAAAACAAGTTCCCAGGGACCAAAGTGACACCTCCAAGTTGTTCGTTTTATCTTATCAACACTCAAAAATCCAAAGATATTCACTTTGCAATGATAGAAAACAGAAAAAAACAGCAATTCCTCACATTAGAGAAGCTGGCACCGGCAAAACGTAGGCATTTAGTGTGATGAACCTTAGACTATTGATCTATTATCAAAATGTTTGTTTATTAAATTTCTTTTGCTCGGCTAATCTCTTAAACGACTTTTCCTTTTAGTATTTGAATAATTTATCTGGATGTTTTGAGCCTGTAGGATGCAGTGCTGTGTCTGCTGCAGTGTCAGACTAATATGCCTTTACCACTAGAGGCCAGGCTGGTGCTGCGGTTTTCCCCTTTTCTTGCTGCTCTCTAAACCCTGTAAACTTGAAGTAGCCCCATGCTGGATTAATCTCCTTTATTTCATAATTTATTACACATCCTCATCCATTATACATAGAGACACTACCCCTGTCACACAGAGGTCACACTACCCTACCATATCTTATCCTAGCATATATAATACATCGGATTTCCCCACATACATAATGCATCACAAATGCACACATGTTCTTTGTTTGGGTTATGTAGCCCTCATCTCTTCGTTCCATTACACATAAAGGAAACAACAATATTAACAATTAATACAAACTTGGTCATAAACATAAATGGATGAGCAAGATTTGTGTCATCATGGGCCTCACTGTGACTCACTTGAGTTATATTGTATAGACATGAATCACATTCACAAAACAGTAAGTTTACAGTGACTGTACCATGACCTGTCTGACACACAGAACCTATACACACACACACACACACACACACATGTGTCAGTTATCCATTTCCTGTGCCTCTATAGCCTGGGCCTCTTCTTGTCTGAAGAGTTCCACTTACATCTGGACCCCCCCCCCCCATTTTTAAGTCTGTGTTAATTCATTGTTTTTATTTAATGGCCCGTTTATTGTACAATTCAATCTCACCTCTTTCATCAATCTGTTTCCAGCAGCAAGCAAATGTTTTCAGCAAACAGTCTCTTATAATGCTACCTGCCCAGCACCAAACGACAGGCAAACAAAGTTACCAAAACAGAGGTCTAAAAAAACGAGCACCTAGCAAGCTAAAGACCCAGATGTTTTTCTCTGGAGCTGGTGGAGGCCAAACCAACATACTACGCAGACATATAGGTCTGCTGTTGCATGATAAGATTGCTTCAAGGCTGCGATATGTATAAAGCTGGAATTATGCGTCTGTGGAGATAAACTTGAATGCCTTTATGCATAGTGTGAACCTGCACATCAAGCAAGCTGAGTTTTTGATCCTGTTGAAAGGTTTTTCTCCAGTTTTTCAGTCAAAGTTTGGGCATATACTTCAGCATAGTACTGCCACAAAATGACCTTCTAGCAGTGCAGCAATGTCCTGTCCATTTACATTGATGAACACAAATTCTTTCGTGGTTGTTTCGGCATAATTCCAGCTTTAGTAGGCAATTGTCAAAATCATAGACAAAACAGCTTTATTAGACGATAATATGTCAGGGCTGTCTGTATGTTCACTTGATTTGGACTTCTTCTACCATTTAGTGTCCAAAAAATGATGACTGACGCTATGAATAATATTCAACAGCACAGCAAACAATCTTTATTCCTTAGCAACCTCCATTTGTAACCATTAGGAATTGCAACAGCATCACCTCATGTATATCACAGCTTCCGCATTCCTCCCATTCCCAGAAGGTTCGATGTCTGTGACTGACACAAACAGTATACTCACATTTTCATAACAGAGACGAGCAGGCAGTCCACTGTCTAGAAAACAGCTAATACCACAAAGCACAGTAGGGTAAATGCTATGCATTGTCATCATAGTTTTCCTCTTGAGATCGACACGTATTAGTCTTTGTAGCACTGTTGAGTGTATGAAAATTCATAGGGAGGAAAAATATTGTGCTCAGTAAGGGAGTGTAATAGCTCTGTGTGTGTATAATTACATGACAAACCTGAAGGAATCATAAAGTCAGTGTCTAAGCCTCATCTGGGCTTGAGAGAAAGTATTGATTGTCATTGTTGTTGCTGGAGTAGTGATAATGGGCTCAACACGAACATATGCACGTGTCGACAACTCGTCGAGCACATGGCTTGTTTTCTGCCCTGCTGGGTGCAAACGCTTTTGTTTCAGGGTGGAAGTGCGACCTCCCATTAGTAAACGCACAGTCTCCATGGTTACACTGTGAGCCAAGCTGCTTCACTGCACTAAACGCCTGAATTATGAAAACATTTTTTTGGAACAGGGAACACACACACACACACTCTCACTCACTCACACACACACACACACACACACACACACACACACACACACACACACACACACACACACTCACTCACTCACTCACACACACACACACACACACACACACACACACACACACACACACACACACACACACACACACACAAACGCACACACATACTCTAGGCTCCCTGAAGTTTTCAGCGTCTGCTAGTTTTAGTGCCTTCTAGAAAAGCAGAAGTGAGGTGGTTGCTCTTAGTGTCAGTCCAGTACAGTGCGGGGAACTGAAAGAGGAACTTTTTAATAGAGAAGTAACGTGTGTGTTACACAAATGTTGCCTAGAATAATCTTTGATGTGATTAGTAGCTTTGCTTCATGTCTGCCACAGAATATTTGGCCTTATTCAAACACTGGAGCTCATTATCTGGCCTTTATCTGATGGCTATCTGACTGCATCAGTGGTAAAGCACCTCTAATTAGGTGCAATTCAGTAGACCTTTTCATTGCCCCTAAACCTTATCTCAAGTATGACAGGGCTTTGAACAAGTTTTCACTGAAGATTGTGTGTGTGTGTGTGTGTGTGTGTATGGTTTGGGTGTAGACAGCAGGGTTTTTTTCTCTAGGTCAAGCTCAATCCTGCTATACTCTGACCCCATCTACTGGCAAAAAACTAGAACCACACACACACTCACACATACACAAACACACACGCTAAGAGCCTAATGCAGCCTGACACATCTGATTAATGAATTCCTCCTCCCACATCTGGATCTGATTACATTACAGGTGATGGGTCTGCTCACTCACTCACTCACTTACTCTCTCACTCTCTCTTTCTCTCTGTGTCTCTCTCTCACACACACACACACACACACACACACACACACACACACACACACACACACACACACACACACACGTCCTCCTGGTGTGATCCTCAGTGGACACACCCAGGGCTTTCCTCTTGCTAAGAGCCCGATCTTTACACTGTGACTCATACTGCGGTCCTGTTACCGACCCCCTCCCAAAAAAGTCAGCAAGGCAGTTTTTCCCTATCTAGATGCACTCACAACATGGGCTGTGATCAAAATGTGCCTTTTATGACAAATGGCTGGTGAAATGTAGAGAAAACTACACAAATTATGCCATTTTTAGTGAGATCCAAGTGACAAAGACACACATACATTACATATCATCTCTGACATACAGCTGATTAAATGCTTTAATGGGCATTTACACTTGTTGTGTGCCATTTAAACCATGTTAACATATCAAAGGAGATGAAGAGTTGAGAAATTTTTGTAGTAGTTTACTCTAATTTCAGGATTTGGGGATGATGGTAACAGAGAGAAATTGTAGATGAGTGTTAATTTCTTTTCCCACTGCAGCTCAAAATATGGAACCATCTGATCTAAATATCTAATCACAACTCAGTAGTTTGATTGTGTACTTTTTCTCTAGAATTTTTTATCAAAAGCTCTTTAAGTAACTTACTTTTCTGCTAAGTCATTTTTTTAACCCTCATAGTAATGTTGAAATCAGAAATATCATGGGTTACGGATTAAACCTTTTTAAGACCATACCACTGATTTTGCACATTTACCACTAGGTGTTTAGCAAACAGTGCTGGAGTATTTTGCATTTTTGAATCTTATTTTCCAAGCAGCCATCAGTTCCATACCATTTCCATATGGTACAATTTGTCATATGCTTTAAAGTTGTTTAATGTATCACAATGGACATCAAGTCTGCAGTTCTTTTTTGTCAAAGTCATTGTGCTGGGCTAACAGTGCAGACTTTTCACATAAATCTGGACTTACACTGCTTAATATGTAATAACAATGGAACTTTTAAAACATATTCATACAGGCTTGATGTTTAATGTGTTGGATTAGACAGCTCAAGCAAGTTTCAAGGGTCTGGCTGTTGATTTTTATACCATATGGAAAAGTAAGGAAACAAGTAGCTGCCTGAAATATAAGAAAACACATATTCAAAGTGGTCAGCTATAATCAAAAAAACAATGTGATTTGTAGTCAAGGAGCTAAAAGGAGCAAAATAACCCTTTCAGTAACAGAATAACAACTGTGTTTTTTTTTTTTACACCTCCCAGAGTCTCACATTAGCTTCAAATATAGATGTATTGCAACAACCAGAACTATTTGAAAATGAAGACTTCTTTGATGTGAATAGTTGCATCTAAGATTTATGATGGATTAATAATACAGTATACAACAAAACTGAGTACACCCTTGGTCAGTATCACTAAAATGTTAAGTCATTACAAATCCTGTCCATTCAATACATTTTTATTTGTTTTCTACCAAAACTCAAGAAAAATTAAGCCAGTTAATTCGGAAAATAGAAGTGTTTGACTAATAAAACTATAATAGGGTACCTATTAAAGAACCAACTGCAACAAAAGTCAGTTTACCCTTCGTTAGTGAGAGTCCATTATTGTAGCTTTTTTAATATTTTGTAGGTGTGCCTTTATTTTTGATGACAGATTCAATCCTCCTGGTCATGGTTGATAGCAGTCTTGCACAAATCTGTGGAGACATGTTCTGCCGTTCTTCACAGATGATTCTTTCTGGTGGGTTTTGTTGCTTTACCTTCCTCTTTAGCTGCCAATGTGTTCTGTTGGATTCAAGTCGGGGGACACACTTGGTCAGGTCATAGTTTTCCCTTTTTTCCTGCTTTATATACTCTTGTGTGATTTTTGCAATGTGTTTGGGATCGTTTTCATTTTGGAAAATTCCTCTGCTGTCTTGAGACTGCGAGTCGTCTTTTCATCCAGTATTTGGATATATAAACTTACATTCATTGAGCCATTTATAAATTTCCTCTCCCATACACCTTCTGCGCTCATGCAGCCCCGTATCAACCAACTCTCACCTCTGTGTTTCACGGTCAGCACTGTGCAGTCACTGTGCTGTCCTGGTCAGGTCCATGCTAGATGTTCTGGATCCCATCTTGCCCAAACAAATTTATTTTGGTTTCATCTGACCAGAGAATGTGCTGCCAATATTTATGAGACTTCTTTTCATGTTCTTTGGCAAAGTTTAAGCTTTCATTTTTTTTTCGTTTCTGTCACTGAAACACCAGTTTCCACAGATAATCCTTATGCCAAAGCAAAAGCACTTCCCCGTCTCTTTTTCAATGCAGAGCTGTGTAAGTAGTGAATTGCGCGTGGCATCATTTTTTCGTGGGCGGCCACTGCTCCTTCTGGTACTGGTAGTATGTCTATTCCTGTACCTCCTGACCACTGCTTCAAATGTGCTTCTGCCTATGTTCAGTAGCCTACTGATGGTTTTGTACACTCTCGTCATTATGAAGTCTCACGATCTGGTTTCCTACTTTTACAGGCAGTTCCTCACCTTGTGGAGTCATGTTGCTTTAGACACAACACAGGCCAAAATTGTGGAAACTCTGTACGTGTAGAATTTAGGTTTGCCCAGAAAAAAAGTGTTACAAAATGCATTTTATCAGAATTCTGAAGTTTTCAAATATTATAACTTATTGCAGAGCAGTATAATCCAATATCAATGACATCTGTGATGTTTTTGGTGAAATTTACAGGAGCTATGGGCTTACAGCTCAGCCTCATATCCAATAAATATAAATGGTGAAAATTGATGAATTGCAACAGCAAACATACAGTAACTTTATCTCAGGATTTACTAAATTCAAACCATGTCACTCACCTTTCTAACTTCATGGGGTCAAGAGTCAACTCCTAGAATGTGAATTATTGACAAAAGCATCATATCCAATAAATACTAGAAGCAACTATTCAGTGAACTCTTCACAGCCTCTTCATCCATTAACTAAATGGGACACAACCAAACAATGATGCTCACATGCTGGATCACCAGAATAACATGCAAGGAAGGGTTACAAACAGTCATGACCACTCATTTTGTTTACAAGGACCAGGGCTAGTGATATGTTGATCGACAGTGAGATAGACTATTCCGCTGATGTGCAAGCCTCACTTAAACAGTTTGACAACAGCAGTCCACTAGGACTGATAGTGGTTAATGTGTTAATCCATTACTGTACAAAAAGGCTCTATTTGCCCACTGAAATCTTTCACTAAAGAGATTTGTTTCTGCATGCACATGTATTGGTTTACCTGTAGTTTTTACATTTTCCGCTCTAAGATTCCTCCCTTAATCACCATGTCTTTCTCTTTGTCTGAATACCACTGTGAGTCAGAGACGGTGGGATTCGCATTAAAAGTTGATGAGAGGCAGATTGAGGCGGGGTTCAGGGGGGCAATGGGGTACGTGTTGTTCTTGTCATCCACTACCTGCTCTTCTCTGGGCCTCTCTGGTTCAGTGCAATGCTCCTTTGGCTTTGTCTGCTCAGTGCGGCGTGTAATCAATTACTTTTCCTGTCATTAAGGAGGGAACTTGACTGAGGGGAGGAGTGCGCTCTTTCTTTGTTCAAGCACGTGTGGGCAAAACACTAGAGGGAACACCCATGGAGAACACACTCACACACACACAGACACACACACAAACACACACACACACACACACACACACACACACACACACACACACACACACACACACACACACACACACACACACACAAACACACACACACACACACACACACAGACACACACACACACACACACACACACACACACACACACACACACACACACAGCATTTCTTCACTATTCAGAGCCTTTCACTACAATCACATGAGTATTTAGGAATATGAGTCATATGGATATTACTGTGACATTCTGTATTGCACTCTGCAAGCAGTTTGAGAAACTTTATTTTGAGTTAATAAAGAATGAAAACCACACTTAACGTTATAGGATAATAACATTTAGTTCATATCTGGGGGCAGAATTTTTATTTGAATATATTGTTTATCTGCTTGGCTATTTTTCTCGAGGATGATGTAACCGGCTCCAGCTGTGACAGCAGGATGTCGCTGACAAACAATAATGACATTAATCTGTTTGTCCGCTAAAGTGGCACAGATACACACCCACCCACACATGCACTCATATACACATATACAGGCATACACGCACAAACACACAAACACATTAAAAGATTTAACAGAGAGTAGCATATGGGGCTACAGAGGGATTTGCAGTCCTAGAAACCCCCTGACACCTCCTATTTCAGAGAGAACAATGTCCTTATGTACCTTTTTTATAGTCTTGTGTTTGCTGAGGCTGTTTGAGCCACATGGTTTCATTATTAACCTTCTTAATGTACTACATTAGTTTACTGTAGGACCAAACAAACATGGGAAACTGTGAATGAGTGAGGCTTTCTCGTAACTGCTCATCCGTAGTGACTTTCACTGTTGCTGCAGTCAGTTGTTGCAGGAATGCTTGACTTCTACTCCTGCTGGTCTCCATGGATGTGTTTAGTTTGACTATGGGCCATTTCATTATTGTGAAACATACTGATGTTGAGCAACAAACACATGTTCTGGATAGGAGCCTGGGAAATACACTTTCATCCCATGGAAAGATTTTCCCACATTCTGACTTGGAAGTAAAGAAAAGTTTTGAGAAAGCTGCTTCCTTTCTGTCTTTTCCTTGAACTTCTACAGCATCTGTCTCCTATTCCCAATATGACTATACTCTCTCTCTCGAAGGCCATGTCATTCAGCTTCCTCTCTCCCACCCACCACCCAACCAACAGCCAAAACCACTGTCACAGCTACTGTTGCCCAGACGCCTCCCATGCTGAGGCCTAGTAAATCCCTATGGAGACGCTACAGCATAATCCCCGCTAATCTTTGGCTTCCTCTTATGGCAGGTTGGAAAAGAATAAGAGAACTCAGGGTCTTGGTCAGCAGTCTGCAAGGACAAGGGGTGGGGGATAGGGGGTTCATGATGACCATGGTGTGTGCGCATGTGCAGGACCCCCACGTAGTTCAGAGGGATATGTTACCATGTCAACAATACGAGCGTGCGAGGGAAATAAACAGAGTGAGGGAGTGTGTGTGTGTGTGAGCAGAGCTTCTTAACATACAGAGGTCAATATGTCACGACTTTTGCCTGATGACCAGTTTCACCCCATTTCCTTTAAGGAAAGAGATGGATCCTTTTCTTCCTGAAGATGTTTTTAATTTGCGTTCTTTTCTTTTCTTATGATATAATCACACTTGCCCTACAGAAGAGATGAAAAGGGGGGAAATGAAGTGAAAACAAAAACTGATGCAAAAGCAACAAGCATAGATATAAACCATATAGACTGATATCATTCAGTCAACAAACCTTTGCCTCTGAGACTTAAGAGGAAGGCTATAGATTGAATTTGTTAATTCTGCAATGGGGACTAAAACAAAGAAATGTGGACATACAACTAATTAATGTAAACCATCCATTAAAATATAATATGTTACGGGTAAATTCACCAAAATTAAAAACAGAAAATCTCACTTACCTCGAGTCGTATCTAGCCAGACAAATAATTTTGGTTTTATTTGTCCAGGCTTTGAGATATCTACCTCTGACATTTTCCCCTCTATCCCAATTCAGTGGAGGCAAAAGGAATTTGGATCGCTCTGCTCAAGGCACTGAAAAGTTACCGTTAAATAATTCAGCAGCAACATATCTTTCTAGAATCAGTTTCCCAGTTGCTCTGAATACTCCGCATACTTCACTGTGAAGAACTTTCATAGGAACTACTTCCTACAGGAGAAAAAAAATCCCAATGAAGTGAAGCTCTGATATCTTAAACCCTACTAGCTTTAGCTCTTTATACAAATCTTAGCACGATGTAACAGTAAAACTTAAGTAATCAAGCAATCGTAAATGGGCCTTTAGATAATTCAAGCCACTTCAGCAATGTGGCTCTAGGGATGCCAGTATCAAGTGGTTGGTCTGTTGCTCCAAATTGAAATAGCTCAACAACTATCAGATAGATTGAGGTGAAATTTTTCACAGATATTCATGTTCCCCAGATGATAGACGCTGCTGACTGATGATCCTGTGACTTTTCCTCTAACAACACTATATGGTTGAAGGTTAAATGCCTCAGCAACTATTGGATGGATTGCCATGAAATAGCCATTCCTTGACTTTCCTTTGACTTTTCATCTAGCGCCACCATCAGGTCAAGACTATTATTAATCCAATACTTCGGTTTATGACCAAATACCTGCAAAACTAATGAAGTTCCCATCAGCCTCAGCTCTACTTCGTGTTTAGTGCAGCAGATGTTAGAATGCTATCACGCTACAATACACAATGATAGCGAACATGGTAAACATTTTAACTGGTAGACATCAGGATGTTAGCACGGTCAATGTGCGCATGTTAGCGTTTGGCTTGAAACACCGCTGTGCCTAAGCCTTACAGAGGTAGTCAAGAATGAAGATCGAAGTCGAGAACAAACTCAAGTGTTGGTAGCGTCTTTGGTGAATTATCAAGAGTAAAATGGACACTGTTTCTGTTGTTGAATTTTGTTTTTGTTTAAAAAACTTTCTTTTTAATGCTGTGAGCGCCACAAAAATTCCATTGAGCTCCATCGTATTGAGGCAGAAATGAAAGAGATGGATACTTGAAAACCTGTACAAATTAAACTGAGCAAAATATGCAATGTATGTAATGTGCAGTATATGATATACTATCTGCATGGCAAGATACTACCAGAGGAAAGTGAGCCAAAAAGCATATTTGAAGAGCAATTTTTTTCCTCTTTTATCATTTTTGTGTAAAACATTATTTTCAGTGTTAAATGAGTGCTTTCTCTGTTATTAAGAGAAAAGTTTGAGGAAATGATCAGGTTCCTTCCTCAGAAGATTGGTTCCCACAGTAAAAAAACAGTCCTCCCCTCCACCATTCACACACACACACACACACACACACACACACACACACACACACACACACACACACACACACACACACACACACACATACACACATTAACCTTGCTCTCACTCAGTCATACCCTCCCTCACATCTATACAGCCTTTAAAGTACATTCTTACTTCCTCTACGGGGGGTAAATGAAACTGCATGGTTAAGGACAAGCTGTTTAGAAGGTTTGGATAGAAGCCGTCTCAAATCTTCACTGCACACACACTCACAAACACACACACATACATACAATATGCACACTAGTGCTGAGCCATGGAAGTTTAACACTGGGGTGTGACGGGGGTTTGTAATGCGCATAAGACTTAACCTCGCTCCCCTCCCATTGACTCCCACCGTGTTATTCTCTGGAGCTGTTTCGACATTAGTCACACACTTTTCTTTTTGCTCTCCTGCCATCATTCTCCCTTCCTGTTCTCCTCATTACACCATCTCTTAATCTCATCCTTTCCTGTGTGCACCAGTGCTCCAAACAGTGAACATATCCTCATTATTTTCCCAGGAGACACAGGCTGAACTGGCTGCAGCAACCTGTTGAGCCATATTTGAACTTTCTAGTATGCTGACTGTTGTTCTTTCCTCTGTGTGTCATGAAAGAGAAACCGTCTTTGAAGTCAAGTTTTTTGAGCAGTTCCACTTCATATTGTCCCCAGCAGACTAGGCCTCAAGAATAGCAACCTCAACAAGCCAGAGCCTAATTACATGCTTTTGGTGGTCCAGGCATGGAGGATCCCTCAATTAACCACTGGGGCAACTTCTCAGACCAGGACATACAAGATGTGAAGTTCAACCTTGAGTGTGTCACTGTGAGATCATGTTTTCCGCATTTGGATTTTTAAAACCCTGTTCTGTCTGTAGTGAGCTAATAGACCGAGCATGCAGGCTGCTATACAAACTACACTTTGACTCTTCCTCTGAGGGAGGAAGGTATTTGCCAGGAAATCAGACAAAAATGTGTGTGTATGCAGATAGATTCTTTTTATTCACATATCTGTGTACAGATGTAGAGATTAAGATACAGGTTCATAACTCATTACACACATTTAACTTTTTTTGCAACAGTCCTGGCAACTGTTGTCTAACTCAGGATGTAACTAATGCTAAAGCTGCATATACCTTTGTAGTGTAAGCAGAATAACTAAACATTCAGCTTCAACTATACAAATGAAAATTTCCCATTTCATATACAAAATATTTATAAACATGCTGGATCTGGAAAACCCTTTGAATAAGTATCCAAAGTGTTTCTCTATAACATTAAACATTCATTACTAAATGCACAACAATCAAAGTTAAAGTTGCCAAAGAAAATCTACTGGAATCATGTCTTTTTAAGTTAAAAGCTGCCCCATCAGGACTGTGTGGGTCTGGTTTGATCAGATTTGATTGACAGTGCTGGCTACGTAAGCAAACAACTGTCAGTAAAAAAAATCTCATCACAAGGTCCATCAGTAGGTCTAGAAAAACATATTTTAATTTAATTTAAATGTTATTCTTAAATCTTTTAGTCTCAACATTGATCTCACGGCCAACATGGACAAGAAGTCATTAAAATGCTCAGAAAAAGGGTCAAGGTCAATAATGGACCTTCGGTCTCAACTCCACAACTGTTGTCAGATTTGGATTCAGACGTTGACGAATTCTGATTGGCCTACAGACGTACATGACATCACCTTTGTCCCGCTGAACCCAACCCCCTTCAAACCAGCGAGAAGAGCTCAGAGGAGAAAAGAAATACAGAATTCTCTCATGTCAAATAATGTAAGTATTGTGGGTTAGTGTAGCACCTGATCACTCATAGTATGAAGATTGAGATGGATTAAGAAAATACGTGCTAGAAATTATGTTCAGATACTTAAAATTATTCTCAATAATTAAAGAAGTTGATGACAGTGAAGAAAAAAATTTTTTTTAGCAGGAACTTCAGAAGCATAAATGGCTGTGTGTGCATGTGTGATTGAGTGTGGACGGGAAGAGGGTGAGAAAAGCATGTGGTGCGGTTTTTCGGTGAAAGGGCAAAAGAAAGACGTTCCATGCTGACCGTTAAATAAACAGAAATGAAAAGTTAATAAAGTAACTGAAAAATGTCTCTTTGATAATGAGGAGGAGTATTCCAAAGGGGGTGTTTTATGTTTGTTTTCTATACAGTATGTGGCTTAGCTTTTACATGTGCTTCTGCGTGTGTGTTCCTGGTCTGATAAGGGGGATGAGCTTTCCCAGGTCTGTTGTCTCTTTCATCAGCAGAGGAGTGACAGGTTCCCAGGGTCATATGGATGACCCTGCCTGCATACTGTCATTACGAAGTTACATCACCACCTAATTATACTGGCCTACTGCACCAACACACACGCATCTAGGATGTTGAAAACAAGCACTGTGGTCTTAGATACTGAGTGAAAAGGAGGGCAGCAGTGACAAAAGAGTCACTCTTTGATGAGGAGAAGCAAATAAACAGAGAGGGAGACAGAGGGGGCATGTCTGGACATGAGTCAGCGGTCAAAGTAAAAAGCTGGCCAGACTGACGCAGAGCGCTGTCCAGCTACCCTTTCCAGGAACTCGGATGAGAGTTGACATAAATAAAAGAAAAAGCTCAAACTGACTTGAGGAGGATTTCAAGTGTGTGTGTGTGTCTGGAAGTGTTTGTGTGCACATAGAAACAGTTTTCCTTTCTCTTTATTAGTAACCCTAAGCAACAACGATGGCAGGGGCTCCACACACCTGCAGTTCAGCATGCCAATGTGCCAATCAGGACCCCCCCCCCCCCCCCAAACACACACACACACACACACACACCCCTCCACTCACACATACACACACTGTGTGCCCACCTGGCCCTCCATGGTACGGGTGAGCAGTAGCCTGAAGAATCCAGCCTTTGTTCCGTCTGCATTTAAAAAGAGTGTGTTAATGATCTCTTTTTTCCTCTCTCTGAGGGTGTGTTTTCTCCAATCTCTCTATTTCTATCTCTTGTCTTTCTTTCTCCACCACTCACACCATTTTCTTTCTTCTGTCTTTACTGAAAAGACAGTGTTAATTATCTCCATCTCCCCCCTCCTGTGACTGCCTGTCTCTCTTTCTCACCCTTCATTCATTTATTGAACAGACCCTGCAGACAGGCATATCTATTCACTGGGGTCCACTCAGTGCATAAAGTGTTTAAACACCACTGGATGTTGTGAGGGGGCAGAGCTCGGGGGGAGTGGATACATGATACCCACTCTATTCCTATGCAAGTCTCCAATAGCCAATACACACACAGTTACAATAGAAACACTAGAGCCATTTACCATCCCTGCTTCATTACATCCTGATTGAGGCTTATTCATGCCACCAATGGTTTGGCTATTAGCCAGCATTTCTTCTAGACATTGGGCGACTGTTGAAATATATTAACGTGTAATAATAAATCAAAGTGTAAGAAATGCACATTTACTGTACTTAAATTTGAAGGTACTTTACTCGAGTATATCCACGAAACTCCACTTTATTCTTATTCTTGTCTACATTTCTCTGGGAAATATAATGCTTTTTATCCTGCTAAATTTATCTGACAGCTAACATCTCCGATTACATTGCAGAAGATTAAGATGAGAATTAAGATTTTACATACAAAACATATGACCAGACTGTAAAATATGATGCATTGTTACCACCCAGTAGTATCATGCAGTTAAAATGAACTCCACCTCCACTGGCTTCAGCATTTGAAATGAAAACCCAAGACCCATTATTAATGTTTTACTAATTTTACAGTAAGCCACCAAACTTTGCAGCTCTTTTCCAGAAGTTATGGACCTGAAAACGTCCATTTGATTGTCCCTCTAGGTAATTACAGAGCTAAAAAGGCAAAGCAAATTATGCTGAATAAAGATATAATCCGGCCAAAAGAATTTTCAAACCCAGCAATCTAAAGTTTTTTTTTTTAATGGTTTTCTGATCTTTAAAGCATTAATAAATGATTTATTTACCATTAATAAGGCCAGTATTATAAACCCCTTACAAAGTAGGCCTAATAAGAAATTGGTACCGAGAGTTTTTAGGTAAAACTCTGTAGTGGAAGGCATGATATTTCATTAAAAATACAATTGTATAAAAAAAAGAACGAAAGACAAAAAAGAAAGTGGTGCCAAATGATAGATCAATGCATCAGGAATAACAATCCAACAATACATCACAGACTGGTAATAAGACCATCCTGAATAAAGCTAGGCCTACTTTTACTTTTGATAGTTAGGTACATTTTGCTGATGTACTTTTATCTGTAAGCAAATAAGTGATTGCAGAGAGGAAAATCACTTTACAGCAGTACAAGAAACAGTCTGAAGAGGAAGGAAACAGACAAAAAGCTATTTGAAATAATATATTCAGAAAACTAAGTAAATGCTATATACATTATAAAAATAGGCCCTATAGATGACATGACAAGAGTCTAGTAGTACAGTGTAGTGGAACATTTTTACTTTCCGACTCTTAAGTTTAAATAATTAATGCTTCATTTACCACAGACATTGGATATTAAACCAGCATTAAAACAAATGCCAGAGTTGATTGTAGCATTGACTCGGTATCATGGGGTTGAGGTCTTGTGTCCTGTATGTTGATTAGAGATTTAAGAGTGTGGAAATGTCTTCGACGTGTCGCTCGAGAGAATGTGATGACTGCGTGGTTATCTTGCGGCTGAGTGCGCGTGAAAGCCTCTCTGCGCTTTTCAGAGAAGGCACAGCTGGTCGCGATCAGTGAAACGGGGGCCGGAGGAGGAGGAGGGGCGGGAGGAGGAGGAGGAGGAATTTGGGGTGTTGCCTTTCTATCCATGCCTCCCTCACTCCCTCCCTCCGTGAGCTGTGTGTGTGTGTGAGAGAGAGAGAGAGTGTGTGTGTGTGTGTGTGTGTGTGTGTGTGTGCGCGTCTGTCAGAGTGGAGGCACTGCGGGAGTGGGTCAGTCAGTTAACGCTGCTGACTCGTACAGGCGGTTCCCTGGTTACCAGCGGCGGAAAGCACCGGGTGGACTCTTTCTTTCTCTCTCTTGCCTCCGAGCCGTAGCGACGGGATATGCCAAACGGGAGCAAAGCGGCGTGAGAGCTGGACGGTCGTAGAATGAGCGGGCGCGTGCTGAACGGGAAAATGCTGCAGCTCCCGGCTCCGCAGCGCGCGGCGAGGACAATGCACTTTCTGTCAAGGTAACGGATGAGACCGGAGCCCGCATGCGACCGAGAATGCCGGATGAGAGGCTCATTGACGCACTGGTGACAGTGCCTTTGATTACGAAAAACGTGAAAGTGTGAGGCATCGGGTGGTGGTGAAAGGGTTGTAGAAGCTCCGGCGGAGCCAGTGCGTAACAAGCAGCAGCGTGTCTCATTGATAAAACTCCCAACAGCTGCATGGTGGCACGTTTCATTATTGTGACCGGCATGCGCTCAGATTAGCCTGCTATAGGATAATGTGTCGCCGTCTAGACGCCGACTAAAGGATGGGGCTTTTGGTGAGCGTATGGACTGAACTATGGTCTACGGCATATAGGCACAGACCTGAATGCGCAAAGGCATATGTTGAACCAGCACTGTGTTTTATTATCGGTTACTCTGTGGAGTATTGGCGACAGCAACTAAAAGGCAGGTTGATCTCCGTGCCTTCAATCTTTATCGGAGGAAATGCATTACTGCAAGTCACCTAATGAGAATAGAGTGTCAGTGGATGTGAACGCAGCGCGCGCGTGTGTGTGTGCGTACGCACGCGCACGATGTGCACGCGAGCCTTAAGTGTCTCAGTATTTTTTTACGGTCTGCTGGCATGTCCATTGTTTTAAGCTGAATTAGATGACAACTGGTTTCTGGTGTTTGGTGGCTCAGTCGGCAGAGGCAGGCTCGTATGTATGTATGTTTGTATGTATATGAGTGGGTGGGTGTGTTCGCATTGATTGATCCGCTGCGGGACCGGATCATTCTACTGAACGGCTGACCTACATTATGAACGACGCCTTCTTCCGGTATATATCCGCTGGGATTGGGCCAAAAGCAGGCAAGTCTCCTCCAAATCATCTTTATGCCCTCGCCATGTGAAAAGTATTTAATTGTAGAGGGTAATATGGGTCAGTTGATATGAGTTGGCTGTTGATGGTGACCTAGTAAATGGAGCAGCATTTCCAAAGAAGTGTGTTTGTTAAATAGAAAACTTAGAAAAGTAATCTGTTGAGAATTATTTTTTGGATTAATCCTGGAGCTGATTTGCTTTACAGATGCATTAAGACAGAGATGCTCTTAGGGTATTAAATCAGTGTGTGTGCATGTGTGTGTGGGTGTGTGTGAGTGAAGGGGTTGGGGGGGGTTCAGCTTTGCTCTTTTTGGTCAACTGACCCCTATAGCATCCATCGACCCTTTATGTAAACCCATTAGAGCAGAGTGGCCTCAAAGCAGGACATTAGACACACACACACACACACACACACACACACACACACACACACACACACACACACACACACGCACAAACCCGACAGACAGAATCACTTTCGCCATCAAACCCACTAACAGACAGTTTTGAGTCCCACGGGACCAACTAGAGTGTTTTTATCTGCGTGTTTGAGTTGGACGTGTGTGCTTTAACAGACTGGTTGTCATAATACTGATAAATGGTCAAATACGCAGAACCTGACAAGCACACACTTATACACACACATACGCACACACACACCATTCAGGCAGTCACCAGTTTATATTGATTGAAGCCAGAGGTGAGTCTTTGCAAATGTAAGCCAGTGTGTGGGTGTCAGCGTGTGTTTAATCAAACATAAAACATACATCATTAGGTAACCAGTTCCCACAAACACAAATATGACTTTATTAGTCATATTGAAAGCAATCCAACATCAACTAAATCTCTGTCCTTTGTGTGTGTGTGTGTGTGCGCGTGTGTGTGTGTGTGTGTGTGTGTGTGCGCGTGTGTTTGTCATCTGAACACTATACAAATAGCCCTCTCAGCATGACCTACCCCTATCTAGATCCGCCTCTGGTTCACACAACACAACCTCATCCAAACAGCAGATGTGTGTGTCACACCCAAATCCTCTCAGTTTCATTTAATTAAATAAAAACGGCAGCTCAGTCACTATGATGCAGACCAGACTCATGTCACAGCTGATGTCATTTAGCTGTGCATGGAAACCGATTGAAAGCTTTCACAGTTTCCGGCCATCCGCTGCTTCATTAGAGACACTGTATACTGTAGTAATTAAAGCAGAAATACATAATGTATTTAATGAATATATCATGATTTACATCATGACTTTGACGATTTAGTAAATTAAATGTTTGACATTAGCGTTACTTGTTCTGTAACATTTTTTTATGCATACCAGCAACAGTGCGGTGAAACACAGTCACAAACGCAACACGGTTTTCATGATGCACTTACACAACGTTTGTCTATTGTGAGAGAATCCAGGACTCAGAGTCAAAGACAGATTAAGTTGTTTTGGAAGCACACTTTGCTGACTCAGTCTCTGGATGAGTTATAAGGGTCAACAGCCTGTTGATGATGTTATCACACCCACATGGATCAGGGTGCATGAACAGGAATTATTATTCTTCAGCACACAAACATGTTCACACAAGTGCAGATAAATCTGAAAACACAAATTAGATGTTGAAATTTTTCCATCCATCCATCCGTCTTTTTTTGGGTGTTACAACCTTCCCGTTCATATAGAAACATCAGAGCAATCAAAATCATTTAAATCTGTTGTACTGGGCATGTCCAGGCCACTTGATCCAGCAGCTGATCAGCCAGACCACATGAGTATTTAGACCGCTGAAATTTTCATAAAAGCTTTATTTTCACTGTCTTTCACTGCCAGCATTTTCAGATTTATTCAGAAATGGCTGATTTTTTTCTGTGACCAAAGACCTGGGTCAGTGTGGATGGAAGGGTCAAAATGGAGAAAAACAAATGGCCAGAGTGATTTTATGCAGCCACTGACTCTTGATGCTTTGTAATTAAGTGAACAAGTTTACTTGCCCTGCCTGCAAGGTCATTAGGGAAACCTGAGAGCAAAACAACACATGCTTGTAACCTGCGCTTGTAAGACACATGTACATACACTGTTTTATCGTACACACAGGAGCCTGTGTTCACAAACAGAGCTCATATTTTCCCGAGGTGGTGCCTCCTGCGGTTTAGTGAGTTCATCTGTTACATCAAAGCAAGAGAAGGACCTACAGCCAGACAACATTGCACCTTAACAGGCTCACTGGGGACAAGGAGGAAAGCCACAGGCCTAACCTCAACCACCATGGAGAATAATAACCTCTGGATGTCATTTTCACTTGGTAGTGAAGCAGATTTCTAGGAATTGTAGAATGAGTAAAAAGCTCAGACAATGTCTTGCATTGAAACTCTCAGGGCTTTCTTTGAGGTCAATGTAAATTGAGACAATTCCTCCAGTTTGTGTTGGAGCAATGAACTTGAGGCTGCGGATTCCAGTTTTAATGGAACCTCTGAATCTGTCATTTTATTTCTGTGTGTGTCTGTGCACTCGTGCGTTGGTATGCATATATGCGTCTGCATATGTTGGAGGATTAGGGAGTGGGACCCCAAGAATACACTCGCTGGAATGTGAAGTGTGTGTTTTGAGCAGCCCGAGGGCAAGGAATGTCTCCCAAACTCACTGTAACAACTTTAAGTGGCGTGACCAGAGTGTGCGTGTGTTATGAATGACAGCAGGTGATGGGTGTGAGCTCCTGTAGGGTGCGCCTCAAGGCCAGTCCGTCCCCACACCACATATGTTCACGTATGTATATACACAAAAACACACAAAGCGCCCTGTCTGTCCCCTCCACCCACAGCGTGGAAGTAATGTGTGTGTTTTAATAGGTGTCTGCTTTATCTCAGCCAGGAGAAGTGAAAGAGTATCTCTGCTCCAGTCAATGAGACTTTCATTCTTTTCTGTTCAGGGGGTGTTTGGACAACCTTTGGCAGGTGCTTAGTGGTGTTCCGATCAAATGTGTAGCCTCTTTGTGTAGCTCGATTTTTTTTTTCAACAAAAGTTGTGCAATCACATTTTATTCACACATTCTCACTTTGTGTTCTCGCTATGTTTTTCTCAGTCTGTTTTTTCTGTCTCTACATATCTACTCTTTTTTTACACTAAAACTGTCTGAAGATATGGTGCTTGGCCTCTACAGTACCACTGGCCCACAGTCCACTGATCCAGTCCAGTCCGCACATGTAAGATCTCACAGCAATGTGGAAACCGACTCCTTTCTTCTGTACTAATCTGGGAGATTATCACATAATTAAGTGGGCTGGAATTAGCTGTTGTCGTAAGAAAACATGGAGATGACTATAGAATTGAATGCAGATCAAGGAAAAATAATCTGACCTTCCTACATTACAGTTTCTCTGTTTGAAATTTTATTTACGGGTCTGTACCATTTGTCCTGACTGAGGCATTTGGTAGCCATGTTGAGCCACTGCCCTTTTTGCCCCATGAACTACGGCTCATATCATGCTGACATTGTATTTCCTCCATCTGCTATATGCTCATGAGTGTATGTATGACAGTGTTTGTCGTACTGGGATAGTTCCCCTTTTGGCACATTTGATAGGGCTTTAAAAATCAACGGTATCCTCATTGTTGTAAATTGATACCAAACTATTACTATTAGATTTCTCAGTTAAAATCAGTAATTTAGCTTGGGTCTGTGCACGATTTTCCAGGACCTAAAAGGTTAGCTGTATCACATTTCACTTGTTTTGTTGTTAGTGTTGTCTTGTGTTTGTTCTGATGTGTTTCAGTGACTATGCATTCTAGCAGGATATTACTGTTCTCAAATGCGCACCAGACAGCTGTGTCTTACTTGGTTGATGTTGCTCCAGGCTTTGTTACTTTTACTTTATTCTGTTGATCAAAAGGCATTTGTCAGAGGAACTGTTTGTGTATGTATTTGTTCTTTTGCACATGTCTGCGGCACCGTCTTTTGCACAGCTGCTTCAAGTTAACAACAACCTGGAAGGAGCGTGCTTCATTCAAAAGTGGTACCTCCCTCTCTTTCTCTTCCTCCTTTTCCTTCTCTTTCGTCCTTTCGCTAGTCCCCCTCTTTTCAAACCAAAACATCCCCTCTGCGCAGTTAATTCACACAGCCGTTAAGTCAGCTGACATGTCTGGAGGGAGGCCAGAGGTAATTCTACCCCAGGATCCAACCCCTGTCCTGGGCCTCTGCATGGTGGGGTTCCCCTTGTAAGCTCTTCCCTGGTTCTCAGCCCTTTAGTTGGGACTGGGAAGCTCTCCACGCTGCACCCCAGACTGAGCTACTTATGAAGGTGATTTAAAAGGCCATTCCACCTTGTCTCAGGAGTGCTCTCCCTCCTCTGCTTCCTGTTCTCTTGCAGAGAAGAGAGGGAGTTAGGAGGTCAAGGTTTATTGGGTCATAGTAGAGCCCTGCTGGTCAAAACTGCTCAGACATTTTAATGTTCTTTTGTGAAATCTAACACCCTTTGACCCAATTTGTCATGCTCTTTCCATTAAGCGCAAAGTACACTTTGTGGAGAAATTTTCAATTTTTCTCCAGTTCTTCTTCAGCAATTAATGCATTATTATTTCATGTATAGATTCAAAAGCCTTTTTTGTATTGTGACTGCATTCAAAGATCTGGGGCAGTAACCTTTAAACTTGAACCCTGTTTAAGCTGAATAAGAAGAAGACAAACACAAAGAAAATGTAGACGACAAAGAAGAATATGTGTCTGGTTCCTCTCAAGGAATCCTCTGTACACATCTCTTCTGTTTTCCTTTTTGGGGCATACATGCATGAGAAGATCAAGATGAACCATTGGGTGTCAGCATGATCAACATTCACATAATTTTTGGTTCCAAGAGTAATTCACCACTCGGAGTTCCTTATATGCAGATTGGATCGTTTCACCGTTTTGACTGTCCTGTTTTATTTCACAGGGATGAAATAGTTCAGAGCCAAATCAAATCTCGGCTGCGATGTGTTGAACTCTGAACAAACTTCATCCGTCCAATCTGAGGAGGTCAGGAGGCGCGAGGCGTTTCAGAGATAAATTTGCTCTCTGAGGAGAAAGCTTAGCAGCAACTTCTCCTCTCCTTAAGATGTACAGTTTTTCCTTACCATCGATCTCCACCTCCCCCACATACTGATAAAAGAAAAAAAAAAAGAAAAAATGTTACTGACCGGGATTCCTGATTCTTTCGAGTGCCTTTTCAGTGCTTTAACTTTGGATCCAGAAAGCCCCAAGCAATTGTAGAATGTGTCCCGGTCCTTGTGTGGAAAACTTGGAAGAATGATGTGCCTCAATGTTCTTCAACGCACCTTGGAGCCAGTAATACACAGCCTGACTGACTTTGTGTAACCCTCAGTGGAGCAGTGACATGAGCAAAGGCTGCATTCCCACCAGCTGCTAACATCACACCGCTAATTCAAATTTCACTCTAGGGGACAATGGTAATTCAGTGTCTTTATCGCGTATGTGCGTGTGTGTGTGTTTGTGTCCTAAGCCCCCAGGCCATTGCTGTCAGGGTTATGCCTGTCAAAAGCACAACAGGGTTTCTTCTCTGCGATGACCATTTAAGGATGTGACCTCCTATGTCCCTCCATGGACTCACATTCATACACACATACAGCACCTCCAGCTGAGGCCCCTGGTCTGCTCTGGTTCTGGTGGCAGAGGGAATTAGCAATAATTATGAGCTCATTAACTCCAGCCTGCTCTGTAATTCCCTGTAATGCCCGAATACTGCTGTGTGTGGTGCGTGTGAGTACATGTGCATGTGTGTGCACAAAGGACTATCCAAGCAGCCATCACACATTGTTCCATTCCACATCATGGAAACAGGACTGAGAGAAAATAATAAATAACATGGAAGAGGAAATTAATTTCTTTGTTGAGTGTGTACCCGAAGGAAGTCTGCATGCACAGCCTAGTTTTTAATTGGGTCCTGTCAATTATTTACTGTAAGTGTTTAACAATACAACTCAGCAGAGAACCTGTTTTGGGTAGCTAATTAAAAGCCATTTATAATGACAGATTTGTTGCTAATTACTCTACAAGTGCCCCAAGACAACAGCATGCCGTCAGTAAAAAGTGGTAGAATCTGTAATTTATCAGTGGGACTCAGTGTCAACACAGCATGCAGAGTATAGCAGTACATGCACCATGACTCCAGGACTCCAGAGACCAGCAGATGGCTGGTACTTTATGAAAATAAGCAGCTAAACTATATTTGTAATCAGTCCGCCAGCATCTTAAATACAGTAACAAAGAGGTAATACATACCGTGATCACTATAGCTACAGTATGTTCTGCAGTAGTTGGATATTCTCACCATGTTATGTCTCTACCGGCCTTATGTGTCAGAGTTTGAGGCTTTCAAGATATAATATGGGTTGGGCCTCTAGAGGGAATTCTTACATATGGTGTTGCAGTGATGGATAATGCTATGCAGAAGAGCACAGCAGCTGAAAAAATCAGTGTGACCTACAGACTGTTTTAAATGCTCATCCCACTATTTTGATAACATTTCAACCTCTCTGATTTCTACTCTCTATTTGATTGGAAAATAATGATTTCACTGGGACAATCTGATGTGGTTATAAGCCACGAAGATGATTCACAGATCTGTGTATGAGTCCATGTGTGCATGTGTATGTTTCCTGGTGATGAGCTGCTGAAGTGTTCCAGGTACCCATAGTGTCAGCCATCTGTGCTCACCAACCACACTCACACTCTCTCTATTTTATCAAGTAAATGACCAACCACATGTATTTGATGAGCTCATGCTCATAGTCGTCATTTCTTACTCTTGAATCTACTATACTATGAACTATACGCAACTGTTTTGGAGAAGAGGAAACACCGGTAATGGTTGTTGTCGTTCATGCTTCTCTCCCCTGCAAATGAGTCATTTTGTTTTGTGAGAGTGTGTGTTTACGCCAGTGTCACTGTGAGAAAACAGTCATCCCTATTGTGTTTAAATCCTGTTTTATGAGTCCAGACTGAAACTTATGGAGGATGTTAAAGCAGACATAACATTGCTGTAGAAATGCCATTTCCTTTTTATGGTTTACGTCTCTTTCTTGAGATTTTGTCTTTCAAACTTTCTGAACACAACAAATAACATTATTTATGCATCGTTACACCTGCTGTAAGGTGGAATATAACATTTGGGTGGCAGGATGATAAATGAGTCTTAGCTGCATTGTTTTTTGGGTATAGGCAGACATGTCCCTCACCCACAAGGCCAAGCTTCATGCTGTTTACTTCCTCTTCAAGCTGATCTGAGATCTATCCACAAATACTCAACTGTACAGACAGATACACAAGCATAGACAACACATCTCACCGTACTGTCATCACTTGCACCAGTTACAGTCCCACATACTTAGTCTTTAGAGAATCTAATGACTTCAGCAGCCCTTTCATATGTGCCCCCTCCGGTTTCTTAGCCGGCTGCCCAGTGCCACTCTGGCATTGCCCTACTTTCCATTTGCCTGAAAAGGCATCACTACAACCAGGAACCCGTCTGATTTAGCCATTTTGGGTTCTTCCATGTGACGCTGGGGATTTTAATAGGAATGGAAAGTTCCTGTCCACTCTAGGACTGCAAAAACACTTTCCATGCATTTACAAAAGGGAGAGCGACAGTGTCCAAATATCATCCTTGAGAGGACATTTTTAACCCCGTGAGGTAACAAAAGTTGAACTCCTCTATTCATATCATAATTACATTTGTACTATGACATTCACAAGGCCTAGAACCTTTCTATCCCTGCTGCTGTATCATTAAGAGCATTTCCATCCACCTGTTATTGTGCAATTTGCACATAAAAAAAAGCCTGAGTGAAAATGCTGGAAATTTGAAAAGCTGCAGTACTGATAAAAGCATGATGGAAACAGACTTGACAAATGAATCGTTACATACATGAAGCATGTGACTTAAACATCCACTGAAGTTTCTTCTCCGCTGGGGAGCCTGTAACATTCCTTCTTTTAATACATGAAACATACAGATATGCCATATTTAAATTTTTACTGGCACTCTTTCTTTTTTTTTACATCATCTCAATATTAAAATCACAAAACAGAAGTGGATGGAAACGCGCATTATTTTGCATTTTCTGTTGCTGATTTTCTGAAAATGTGTTTAAAATTTGCGTTTAGTTTTGATGAATAATTGGCTAATTAATACTTTTTAAAAAAAACTCTCTGTCTCCTCTCCTAGCCAACGCCTTACATCTGTCTTCTGATCCAGAGGAATATCCTGCTTTTGTTGCACAATGACACATCAACAGATAACAAGACTGATAATGACATTATGCTCCTCCTTGCTATTAATCTGGTGTTTAGTGGCAGGCTTTGCATGCGTGCGCTAAAATTCTCTATAATGTGCATTGACTATTGATGAAGCAATTACTTAACTGTTTTTTATTAATCCTCTGAGTGGTGGACGGTAACCACCATCACTGCCATCTTCTGACAATGCAGCAAAGTCAAAAATCACTTGGTTGGAATTCAACTCAGGAGAGCTTCAGCATCACATTCCTCCAAATGGCCTTCATGCAGTTTTAACAAATGTTTGTTTAGATGGAACAGCTTATCAACCAGTACTGTTAAGTCTGCTCCCTTAGGCTGGCAGAACTCCAGCTCCCAGCAAACACTGCTCTAAAAAACCACGGGCAAAGCTACTTTGTCTCTGTAGTGACTGTTTCTTCCTTCTGGATCTACTGTATTTCTCTCCATTTCTCTCTCCCATCCCTCAACCTCGGAGAGGTCACGGAGAGGAGAGGAGAGGAGAGGAGAGGAGAGCAGAGGAGAGGAGAGGAGAGGAGGAGAAGAGGGTGCAGAGCTCTCATAATGAGCAGAAAAAAAAGGCCATTCACACTGAGATCAAAGAAATGTGCTCCATAGTCTGAATAATGAAGGAACACAGAAGTGCGTTAATAAAAGCTGACTATTTAGCTCAACAGCAGATATTCAACTATTCTCTGGATGGCTTGTGAGGCTCAATGTTTGTGTGGGTGTGCCAGTCCTCTCTGCAGACTATGAGGAACAAAGAAATTGTGTCTCTGTGAAAAGAGGATGTGGTGTATATTGACCTCCATGACCTTCATTAATTTGGTAAATGAAAGAGAAATATTTAAACCTATTCTGCAGCTTCCTTGAAACACTCTCACTTTCTGAGAGACAATGAAATGTGCCTCACCGTTGCTTCTCTTTTCAAGGTGCAGTTATAATGTCATGCCTGAAGACAGAGTAGGAAACCACTTGTGTGCAGCTGGCTCGGGGTGACAGAATACACAGTGTGTCCATGTGGCAGACTCTGTGCTCAATTGGATGCTTCATTTTGCACATGGTGCACTGAAAAAAAGAAATCATTGGTCAGGTGGAGGTGAAGAATGATTTTAATCAAGTCCATCTCAGCTTAATTGACATTTATTGCAGCCTAAATTGAATCTCCATTGATATTCATTTTGCTCATAAAATTACAGTCATAGGGTACCATTTTTCAGTGTCTTGATCCTTTCCCTCCAGCTGTGCTCTTTAACTTGAGATCAGGTATAAAGTCACAAAAGGACAATGAAATTTAACATCCATAAGCAGGGCATCTAGATGTGTTTCATGACCATTGTTTACACCCTACATTTCAATGACATTGTACGTTCATGTAATTTCATGAAATCATAATTTCATCTATTACATCCTGAATGTTGTTGGCGAAAGATTCAGCTTTTTGAGGATGTGTTATAGCGCTGTAGCTAACTGGTGTTAGCATGCTTTCTAGAGGAAGCTGTACTGAAGGTCGGGCTAATTAAAATGAATATAAATGTGACAGGGAAATGGCTTGACTGAAATGGAGCTTGCTGTGAGACACTAGCTGATCTGCAAAAGGGGTGATGTAGATGAATTAGGTGCTAATATTATCCCTCAGTCTCTGCAGCTGCTGCCATAGAATGAAAAAGATGAGGCGGAGCAAGGAGAGATTATGGCAAGGGAGATTTCAGCTGCTGCTGTTAAAGGAAGGAAGGATGAGGCGGATTGTGGGAGAGGAGGCACGTTGATGGAAGTCTAGAAGAAGAGATCAGAGACAATTCTCTTGAGAGAGTGCCGTGTCCTGAGAAAATTGAGGAGGTTCTCTATGTGTCATCAACAGCACTTCTCTTTCCACTATAGCTCTCTCTTTTTCATGCTTGTCATTTCAGTTCTTTCTTTCCTCCCCACATACGATTTCACCCTCTTCTCTTGAGTATCCTCATGTTTCATCACCCTCTTTTCAAGCTCAGTCTTCCTTTTATCTCACCCAGTAGAGTTGATGGAGGACTATGGAAGAGCTGGATGACTGGTTTAGCCAGATTTTGGTCAGCACAGATTGAGGATATCAGGGTTTGGCAGGGAAATCAGCAAATTCTTTTTCAGCCAGAAGCCTTTGGACTGACTTGGACAGACAGTGTTTCAAGACCTTCAACCAAGTCTTTTGGGACTTGAGAAAAGATTTCCTACTCACAGAACTGAGAAGTGTGGGTCATTGAAGTCTGACCGAACATAATTTTGGCTGATCAAGACTGAAGGCTTTCTAACTTACTGCCAAGACAGTTATACTGAAATTCACACGCATACACACAGATAAACTGTAACACTGACTTATGATGCCTCATGTTCCTCTTGGCGCCCACATCGTCTCAACTCTCATTTCTCCTTAGTGATTCCAATACTTTATTTTCTTTTTTCATATCCAGTATGAGATGATGTCGCTGATAAATTTAGATTAAGTCCTCCTTTTTATATTTTATTCACCCATTTGCCTGGTGCTGTCCGTGATTGATCGCTGAACTCATCTCTCTTTTTTTATGGGTTCTTGTTTTCACATCTGTCGGCTGAGTGATAACCAAACCCTACAGAGGCTGTGTTTGTACTGTTATCACTTCTTAATAATTCATCAGAGAGGGCATTATTCTTCACAAAAGCACTGGTGGACACGCAGATAGCTCCGAAAAACAGGATACAAAGAGACAGGTATTGCTTCAGAGGTGCTGATGGTAAACCACAGCTGTCTCCGAAAAAGAGGTTTATCTCCCAGCAGTGGGTTTGCTCAGTGGAGAATGAATTAAAACATGTGCGTAAATTTGTAACAAATAAATCACTTCTGTATGAGTTCAGAGTTTATTAGTTCTTTTGTACATTTTTGTACTGGAGGGAAAAGAGAAATCTGGTATAAAACAAGATCAGCTTGTATGGAAAAACTATATCCTCCTAAGAAAGTTTATTAAATCTCCAATTTATTCCTAAAACAGCATATTTTGAAATCATCTGCCAATTGATAAGATAATTCCACATTATCAATGCAAAGATTGAGTTTGTTTATCCAATGGGGTGTCAGATGTATTTTTTCATCTTTAAATAAACTTGTTAACATACATTTTAAATAAAAACGTCAATCCAATCGTCAAAATTTGAATTTTTTTTATAGCAATGTCTATTGTTTTGCCTTGTTTAAAGAATAAAAAACACTACTGTTGAAAGTGAAAATGCACAAGTGTAGCATCCCACTTTGAGATTTTGTGTACTTATTTGAAGAAGTTGAAATGTTTTAGCATTTCACATTGAGACAGAAAGTGTAGTTTGGCTCTCTGGAAGTGTCTGGCCCAATCTTAAATTTGCCCTTAATCTTAGTCTGGCATATAGACAAGGGAGCATGACAGCCACTTCAGACGTAAGATCTCGTCTGCTCTTTTTTGTGTCTAAGATATCCAATGGCTAGACAGGGAGGGCTTTCCCCTCTCCCCTTGATCCCTGCCATCAAGTCCCCCAGGGTACAGTGTGACCCATACAGGCACCCAACCGGAAGGCCCACACCACTTTCTCTCGTCTCCATCCGCCGCTGTGCCACAGTATAGGTGACCTCATTAAGCAAACTCCGCTCTCTTAACTTGCTTTACAGTATAGTATATCAGTCTAACCTATTGACACCAATGAGAGAAAAACCCAACCCCCCAACTTCCTCAACATGGCCTATTTAATGTATACAGATAAGTGTGCAACCATATACCCAAATGCATCTCACATGTGCCCCTCTTCTCCCCCACTTCATTATTCCTGCCAGTTATTGTGTTGAGCTAGACGACAGATTTGTTCCAATTATTTCTTGAGGTTTATATGAGTTGATCTTTAACATTACTGTAGACATAGTATTTGATACTGGTGAGCTTCAGACAGGAAATGTCAGGAAACACAACTGATTTGTTAAAGGAAAAATATGACTCACTTGAATTTTCACTAGAAATCACACAGGCCACACAGAGAAATCCATTTTTAAAGAAGCAAAAAATGCAATAGAACCATTATGTGCTGCAACTACTAGATACACATGTTATGAAGTAAAGGGCACGCCTCACCATTTCTCAGCTGAAAGAGCTCGTCAACGGCTGAATGCTACAAGTTCAGCCACATGCTCGAATTTTTGTTGAAATGTGTCCTGCAAAAATATCAATAATAGCTTCATTTGTAGAGGTTTTTGAAATATGAGGCCAACAACTTGTGTCACAGGATTAACATAAAAGAACAGTAAAACTAAAACATATTAAATTAAAACATGCCTAAAAAAACATATAGGAAATCAATACAGAAATAGATTATGATTAAAATGATGAAGGGAAGGATATGAAGGATTATAAAATGATAAAATACATGAAAACAGAGATGTAATTAAAAGCCAGACTAAACAAGTATGTTTTAAGATTCTTATTAAACGCCACAAGTGAGGGATCTTGGGGCCATAGTAAATAAAGTTTGATCCTCAAATTTCAGATGGAAATGTTGGGATGGCTAGTGAATTATCAGGCAACGATTTAAGTGCGCTGGCTGGAACATATCTTCTTATCAAATCACTGAGGTGAACAGGGGCATAGCCACTGAGACATTTAAAGGCAAAAAGAATGAATCAGAAGTGGACAAGATGGGTTGAGGAAAAATAGGTATAAAAACAGTCAAGTACAACACCGTTTCGTAACATGTTTCCAGGAAAGCTCTGAACATCATGGATTGCTAATATTCAACTGTGCCAGCATTATCCAAGAGTGTAATTTTGATTTAAGTAGAATGCCTATTGATGTTATTGTTTTAGATATACAGAGGCAACCAGTGCAGAAGCACCCCAACCGGTTTAAGCCAGGGTTTCCAGAACAAATGCTCTTGGGCAAAAGACAAACATTAAGCAGATTTGCAACACACAGATAGACTTAGTCCTGGCACAGACTCCCCTCCTACATGCACACGTGGGCGCATGCATCAGTGTATATGTTCTTTGGTGCTATTTTTGTGTGTGTGGGTTGAGATGATGTTAAGAGTGCTCCGAATTTCACTTCCCCAAGTACTTGCAGTGTGAAAGTTAGGAATATAGAGCAGACAGTTTTTTAAAAGAGGTCTATATCTATGAATATTTAATCAAAAGACAAACTGGAAGACATGTTGCAAAGTGAGCCAGTCGTTGATGTAACTGAGCTGGTGGAGCTTGGCTGCATCACGCACCAAACAAACGTGAGGGGATATCTGAAACGGTTTGCTTTGTTTTCTAAGATATTCTTGGGTATGAGAGCATGTGGTGGTATGTGATACTTGATCGATCCGTGTAGAGATTAGCAATCAGAATTCGTTTCTGTATGCCCTTGGACTTGGTAGGGGTGCGGTATCTTGATCAAAGACACTTTCATAAAGGTGGATGCTTGATGGCATTGGGACTTAAACTTGTGTTGACCAGTTAAAGGAGATTCCCAACCGTCTGGGTTTAACCTAATTACTCTAGTACAAGAACGGTCTTGCCTTTAACACAGATAAGTTGTTTTGAGGCTGATGAAATTATACTCTTGATTACTAATGATAGTGTATTTGTTGAGTAGGACACTGCGTTTTTCTCCTACAAGTTGTGATCCTTTAATACAGTGGCCAACCTTTTTTTTTTTTCAGACATACCCCCTAAGTACCTTTTCACTGATATCACTCATCATGTTTCAAATGTGCTCATTTGAATTGATTTTTAATGGAATATTGCTTTACACCAAGTATATAGTAAAGTGGATATTGTTACAATATATTTTCATACAACTGACCTGTCAGTGTTGAGGTTGGTATGGTCGTTTGGATTCTTTCGACTGACAGAAGCGAACTATTTTAACCATTTATCTGTTACTTTTAGCGAAGTGTTTGAACTGCATATCAATTGTTTTTAAGTAAATATTTTAACCATTATCCATTATCCATTAATTTTTAGCAAACTATCTGTTTATCCATTATTTTTAGCTGTTTTAATTATTTATTCATTACTTTTAGCTAAGTATTTAAACAATTTATCCATTTGTTATAGATAACTATTTTAACTTTATCCATTACTTATAGCTGTTTGAACTGCATATCAGTTACTTTTAGCCGACTATTGTACACATCCTTTACTTTTAGCAAACTATCTTAACTGTTTATTCATTACTTTTAGCTACCTACTGTATTTGAACTGCATATTTAGCAGTATGCAGAAGTGCCCCCTGAGGTACAAGTACCCCTGGATGGAAATCACTGCATTAATATGTGAATATTATCTGATACATCCTCTTTGTCATTGTTTCTTTTAGTTGGGATGAGAGCAGTTCTATCAGCAGTGGTCTAAGTGATGGCTCAGACAACCTGAGCTCTGAAGAGTTCAATACGAGTCCCACTCTCAATTCCCTTCCCACCACACCCATCGGCTCCCGCAGAAACTCAGCCATAGTGGTAAGTAAGGCACGCACGTGCATACACACAACATACACAAATACAGCTGTCTGACACAGATGGATCAGCAGTGTGTTTGTTGGATACAGTAGAATTGATTAAGCTTTTAATCCAGTGAGATATTGATAAGGTGCTGGATGATGTGTCGTACGCTCTGGTAGTGCAGAGAGGACACACACATACACAAATACACACAACCTGCAGCAGGACACTGGCATCAGACACAAAGCCTGATTAAGTATTCTATGCAGCGATCAGTGTTCACCGCAACACACACACACACTGCATGTTTGACAGCTGCATTGCTCCACAATACTCCCCTTTGGTTTATCATGGGTTGTTTTAGAGCTGAATTTTTTAATTCTAATCAGGCTAATTTTAGAAGTTTTATAGAAAAATACAGTCTGACAACAGTCAGCTAGTGTAACCATTCATTTAGTCATCTACACTTATCCATAAAAAACTGGAAAAAAACTTTCAGTATCACTAAAGTCTCATACATATGCCACTTCATTCAGCTAATCCAGAGACTGCGGTTTTGGCAAACTTCAGCAGTATAATTAGCCTGACTGAATGGAGTTAGAAACAACTGTCCTGAGTGATTATGTTTGTTGTCACAATGCACTTAAGTGCACTGCAATATTGTGGTCTCACAAAATCTGCTGTGGGAATGGGAGGATTTGGGACTCATGACCTCAGTGCTTTTAAATCCTGTCTACAGCTCTGCTTGAGTTTCTTTAAGATCCATCTGTAGCTGTATGGGTTCCAGACTCTCTCTCTCTCTCTCTCTCTCTCTGTGTGTGTGTGTGTGTGTGTGTGTGTGTGTGTGTGTGTGTGTGTGTGTGTGTGTGTGTGTGTGTGTGTGTGTGTGTGTGTGTTTGTTTGAGTGTCTGATTTAGGTCACACCTCCATAATGTGGTTTATATGACTGATGTAGTGGGATTTTAGAGGGAGAGAGGCAACGAAAGACAGAGGGAGTAAGAGAGGGAGAGTAAATCAGCGTAACCATAGCAACCAAAGCGCAGGGATGCTCAGAGTGCAGGTCTTTGTCTTCTCCTGTATATACTGAAGGACAGGTGTAGAATGTGGCCATCTGCACACACACACACACACACACACACACACACACACACACACTAACACACACACACACACACACACTCTAACACACACACACACACACAGACACAAACACAGGGCCATCTGCAGTCCTGCATCCAGGCCAGCGAGCTGGAAGAACTGGGGCGCCTCCCTCCACGCCTTGTTTCAGGAGTCATAGCAACCATTACCCCCCATGGCATCATTACCATGGCAACCAACCATCACATCATCATGCACCCGACATTGTCTAATAGACGTGGCTCCCTGTTCTCTCAACATTCTCAGCTGATGTTTTTCTTCATGTGTTTCTCTTTTGTCTTTGTGTCCTGAAGCCATTTCTTGGGCTCTATTACTTCTTCTTATTTGTTTTGCTCCTGTTGACTTTAACTTCCCAAAAGATAACTATGACTTAACATCCACTCCTCTTCTCTCCTACATATTGTATAATATACTTAACACGTGACCTCAACATGAGGTTGAATGAGAGAAGGGTAAAGAAGAAAGGGGGCACGAGGAAGACAGGTTTGAGAGAGAGAAAAAGAGAATCAAAACCAAAAAATGGTTTATGTAGGTGGTACAAGGACCCGGATTTCCTCATTTCCTCAAGGAGGTGGATGAAAAAAATACACTTTGTTTTCCCAGTAGCTTTGTGTATGTGTGTCTGCGGCCTATCTTTCTCACAGTCTGTCTGTTTGTGTTGTTATTATTTTGTCACAGCTATCTGGCCAGATGTGTAACCCCCCTCCCATTTCAATAATCAGGGAATGTGTGTGAGGAAATGACAATGTTTTATCAACAAGGTCTGGTCAGACAGGACACACACACTCAAACTCACACATACCTCCTCCTCGTGTGATGTGAACCTGCCCATGGGGTCTATTGGTTTTAATAAAAAAGGAATTCAGCATATGAGACTTCATGAGAACCGCTGGGTGCAATGTCCTGAACTGGCATACACGCACACACATGCACACACACGTCCATCTTCACATTCACACACCTTCTGATGTATTATGTAACTTGTGGTCCCCTACAGAGGGAGTGGTATAATCTGTCTCTTTGAAAACTTGTCATATCCATCTTCGTAAAGTCTAAAATAAACACCCACACACACACACACACACACACACATACACCCATTGTATATTGCAGGTATTCACCACATACACACACAGAAGACCTTGACTCAGTAATGGCCTGTTTTTCACATTTCCTTTAGATTAACATTTGACATTCTTCCTTATTGGATTATTTTAGGCTGTTTTGTCTGTTTTCTCTGTGTAGGTCAAGTGTGTGTGAGTCTTTCTGTCCGATCTAATATTTGTGTGGTATTGTGTGTGTGTGTGTGTGTGTGTGTGTACAGGACATATGTGTGTATTTGTTGGGCAGTTTCTCCCCCTGCTGTCTCCATCCACTTCTTTTTTGAAGTATTCAAACAGAGCATACAATAGGATTTAGATTGGGGAGAAGAGACATCAGTGACTGAGTTTTTAGGTTGCCTTGGTGAGACATGTATTTCTGCTCACAGGGCATCAAGATGAGGCAGAGTCTGAGGCTATAACACTTCATCAAATGTCTGCTTTTCAAACTGTGACCCACGATACACAATGTTTTTGCATAAATGATCCAGTGAGTTGTTCCACTGGCTCATTCATCCAAGTGTCCCAAGCTAACTCTGTGGCATGCACTGAATCCCCCAGAGTGAAACTAGATTTTAAGTAATAAAAAAGTAAGTAGTAGTAGTAAAAAAAAGTATAACAATATAACAATACAGTACAGTTCTTAAAGTGCGTCTCAAGTTGAATTTAAATGTATTTTATAATAATTTTACCAGTGGCACCTACTGTGTGTGCTGGAGTTTTAATGTCTACCAAACCAAAAAGAGGACTGAACTCTTCAACTAACCATGTTCACTGTGTAAAATAGGTACAATCCAGTGACAAAAAAGTGATTAAAATGTCCAAATGTAGTTTGACAAAACAATCCATACCCAAGTTCACTTATTAGCTTTTTCTTTGGCTTTTAACAGTATCACATCAGCAGATGAAGTTTGCTCAGGAGACAGATTTGTTGACACACGAGTCTAGTAGCATTTACGATTTCACCCGCTGCACTTCTAAAAATATAGATTAAGGCTAAAAACCTCAGTAGGACAGGTGCTGAATACAAAGATTCGTACAAACATCAGGTCCTCCTCACTTTTGATCAAAATGTCAATTATAAAGCCAGTCTCCAGTCCTATAAGAACTCTCTGATTTCACTGTGTGTAAGAGATCATCCCAAATTTCCTAACTTCACAATAAAAGCCATATGCAGTTTTTATGTGAGCCCAGAAAAGCTTTTTTTCTCTCTCATTGTCTCGTTCTTTAGAAGCCATGGTGCCATGATGCTTATGCTCAGTTTTGTTTTTCAGGTCTGCTTTTAAGGCTGTCAGGATATACTTAAGTGGGTTGCCTTAGATTTCAGGGAAAACCATACCTCTAAAGGAAACAACCTACGGGAGACATAAAAATAAATATCGTCTTAAGTTAGATCTTACACTCTCACTTCTTAAACATTTTCTCAACGCAGTGTCTCTAAGCATGTGTCTGTCTTTCTCTAGATGCGTACGGACGCAGAGAAGAGATCTCTGGTGGAGAGCGGTCTGTCTTGGGACACTGATGATACCAAACCCAGCCGCAAGAGCCAGGGCAGCAGTGTCTACGATACAGGAAGTCTCAAGTCAGAATCAGCCAATAAATGGAAAAAGACAAGGCCGCATGGGGAAGGGCTGGAAGGTGGGAAGGGTGAACTGAAGAAACCTCAAACCCTGGGTCAAGGAAATGTGTTGAAGAAAGGAAGAAACCCACCTGTGGGAGTCACATCCCCTATCACCCACACCTCTCAGAGTGGGCTGAAAGTGGCAGGTACGTGGAGAAATGCACCACCTCGCACACACACACACACACACACACACACACACACACGCACACATGCACACACACACACTCAAACAAGCAGTGAGCTGTAATATATATATATATATATATATATATATAGCTACACTTGAAATGGTTTCATAACCTGAGCAAACTGACACATTTCTGTGGCTGTCTTTTAATATTCCCTTCTTTCTGGCAGTCCCACACCCACACACAGTCACAGACACACTCTCTGTCTTTGTCCAACACATTCATCCACAGCTGCAGCCCACCCTCTGGGCCTTTAGAAAGTGGTGCCATGTATCAAACGCCCATAACCACCCACTCCCTTCCTGCCAGCCAACCACACACACACACACACACACACACACACACACACACACACACACACACACACACACACACACACACACACACACACACACTGACCAACAGTTTTTTTTCTTCCAATTGGGCCAGTCTTTCCTATCCAAGCTTTATTTATTTTTTTGAACAGAGAGAATTTATAGCACTAAGATAAAGGCCCAAAACAACTGGACCAGATACAGTGGGTGTGTGTGTGTGTGTGTGTGCAGACAGGTCTGAGGTTGTGCCAGACTTAGAGAGTGTCACCCATCACACTTAACAGACAAACACACTCTCACTCACACACAAAGAGCACAATAGTGAGGATTGTGCAGCTGCCTTTTAAGCTCACCATCTGTGTGCTGTTTACGTAGGCGCACATGCATGCACACGCACACACACATGCACACACATACACTTACACACATATAGACAACAAAAACAACAGGATATTAGTTGTGCTGTTGTGTGCAAGTCTAGATAGGCAGTGCCTGTGTCAATAGTCCTCTTTCTCTTTGGGACTGTCCTGTGTTTGCATTGCCAGCTGTTGAAATGACAGATATGCCAAACAAGTTTGTTGAACCAGCCTGTGATCTGTGTGCCAGGCTGTTGTTGTTACTGATGTCAGTTGTATGAATCTGCTATCAAGGCTCCTCAATCTGCCACAGAGTTTCAGACTCTAATTAATCAGATGATGAAGTCAAGTGAAAGCAAACTGGAAAAGGGTCTTGTGGCTCGTCAATGTGGAGGAGCTCATGAATTTAAGCAAATGAGACAGACACTAGAGATTCTTAGATAGTTAGAGAGGTCTTTATTGCTCATGCATGGGATCGGTTCATGGCTGAGGTTTGGCAGGATGCTGTAGCATTTCCAGGGATAGACAAGCACTGTGTTGCAATTCCATACTATGTCGAACACATATTCTATAGTGTAAAGCATGTTCTATATGCTAACCATAGTATGCTTTTAGTAAATAAGATTGGTGTATTTTATTTAGGGCTGCTAGTAATGATTATTTTCATTATTTTTTAATCTGTTGATTGTTTTTACAATTATTCTGGTAATTGTTTAAAAGTTAAAAAATAGGGAAAGAACACCTATCAAAATTTCAGAAAGCACAAGGTAACAATGATGCTTTGTTTCAGGACTAATTTTATTGTTTTGTACTAACAGAAAATGATTCAGCATACAGCAGGAGCTACACTGTCTTCATTCCAAACCCTTTGCCTCAAAGTTCTTAACTTATTACATGTAAAATTGACTTATTATTATTTGTTATGTATTTTATTTACTTAATATCGTAATTCTACTAATGCTACTTCTCTTTACTTTATACATACAGCATCTGTAGCATGTCAGTCTGTCCTTTCTTCTCTGGCTTCTCCATCATCGAGGGTCTAGGGACAGAGGGCGTTGTATGTTGCTCAGATTGTAAAGCCTCTGAGACAATTTTGTAATTTATAAAATTGAAATTCACTAGACTCGACTACTGCCAATTAAACTTAACAAGGAGAACTGAAAAAGTTATTCCAAAGAATTAATACCTTATTTTTTTGGTTTTCTGACTGTTGGTGGAGCCTTTAAACCACCGTTCACTATTTGTGTTAATTTTTTCCTGCTGTGAGCATCGCCTCTAGTTCCTTCATGCATTGCATTATGGGACAATATTGTCCATTACCAGTACATTTAAACATCGAACTGTTTTAGTAAGCGTAATGATTTAGTTTACTGATTTTTGTCACTTCAGCATGACCGCATTATATATCTGCTGGACTTAGTATGCGGTTTGGAATTGGGACATCATTCTGGCAGCGCTGAGCAAATTGCCGGTGATGCTCATTTGTCTCCCTCTCTGTTTCCTCTGTCACATGGGGTCAAGCTGACACACATCTGGAAATGCATTCAGTCACCTTTCTGCACCAAATGGTAACAAACATCTCATGTTCACACAAATCAACACTGATACTGTATCTCAACAAACACAAATATAAACACAAATGTTGAAGGTGTGATTGTTGATCAGAGGAGATAATGCCAGCAGAATCGTGGCATCTAGGAATGAAGCGGCTTGTGTTTCTATATCTGTGTGTACAGTATAAATATATCTTCATTCCAAACTTTCCTCTTTGCACTGCTCTCGCCTCTCCCACAGTCACCTTAAATGGAAGGATACTTGGGAAGAAGAATTTAAATGAGCCGTTTTCCTTTAAGAGATGGCAGTGATAGACATTTTATGCAAAGGATTTCTCTCTCTGCCTCTCTGTCTGAATTTCGTCAGTGTGTTCAGATCGTCGTCTCCTCAGACATGCAGGCCTCTTGCGTGGAGACATTGTCGCTTCTACACATGCCCCTGCGTCAAGCTGTGAGCTCCAGTGTCTTCACAGCCGTTGTCAGTAAAACAGGCATCATTTATGTCAAAATTAATACAAACGTCTGGGTTCTGTCAGTATGTGTCACTGCCAACAGTGTGTTTCTGCAGCCTAATATTCTTGGAGTGGGCAGTGTTGCGGTTATACGATGGATTACGTTTATGACTTGACATCTAAACCCAATTTTCACATTTACAAAAGAACTCCAAGCGTGATGTGTTGTCAGTGTCACATTCCTATAAGATCTGCTCACCGAGAACAGTGAGTGTGTGTGGTATATATGTCTGCTCCTATGTGTGCGTATGTGTGTTTTGCGGGTTTATAAATACCCTTAAGTGACTCCAGATGTCCCCAGGCAGCATGCCGGTGGGTCTGATTCAACAGCAGTTCTTTGACTCTGTTAATGACTTGTATATAAACCTCCCATAACAACTCCCATTAGATACAAATTAAGAGCGTGGGTAGTGTGGACTCGCACTTGTGTGGGTGGTACATACAGTGCACATGTGTCTAATAGACTGTTTTTTCTCATAATAACTTCCAAACATGTCCAATTAATTTGCCAATTTGGAAATGTGCAGAAGTGGACAATCACCCCCGTTCCACCAAGTTATCTTTCACTCCGCCCTCTTTCCCCAAAGAATCTTCAAGAGTAGAGAAATTCAGCTAGACTGGGTGTTTCATGCAGTTTTGTGCCCACAGACACACTTCGTGAACGTGAACACCAGTTTTCCACAGCCATGTTGCACATGCTAATCTCAGCACTCCACAGCTGTGACACATAGACGTGCACTTACTGGAAAGCCAGAGAAAACTATTTTAGTTCATTGGGATGGAAAAGAGGAGTAACTGCACGATAACAGTGTGGGTGAGGGTAAAGCTGGCTGTTAGTCTGGTCTACACACTGTCTGTCTGTTCAGACAGGATTTTGCTTTTATCAGCTGACAGTCAAACCTTGTGGGTGTTCAGATAAGATATCATGTCCTAATATGGCTTGGTTAGTCTCTCTCACCAAGAGAGACTGTTCAGGCATTAGACTGTTCAAGCTACTCATCAGAGATTTTTTTTTCTTTTTTTCCTCCTCTACATCTCTAGGTACAGGAAAGTCAGATGGGAAGCCCATGGATAGGTCTCGATTAGCAGTGAAGACTTCGGGTCTTCAGCGCTCCTCTTCTGATGCTGGTAAAGACCACCGGAATGGCAGCAGTGGTGGTGAACAACGTAAACCTCCATCCGGCCTGGTCAGACCATCAACTGGTGGAAACTTTGGCTTCAAGAAACCCACCACAGCTACCAGTAATGGGACAAACAATGCCAGTGTGCCCAGTGTGATGAGCACCGGTGGCAGTGCCATACCCAGCGGCTCTGCAACCGTGGGGAAGATTCCCAAAACGTCAGGTATTCCTGTCAAACCAGGGGCTGCTGGTGGTGGAGGACGTAAGACAAGTCTAGATGTTTCAAGCAGCGACCAGAGTGGTTTTCTGTCCCCAAATGCCAGGACGTCTCTCCAATACCGCTCTCTGCCTCGTCCTGCCAAGACAAGTACCCTGACTCTAACCCGGCCGAGCTCAGCTCGCCCAGTAAGCACTACCATGGACACAGGCTCTGGTCTGATCAAACCGTCCACTACAGTGCCCCAGGGCTCGAGGCTCAAAGAACCCGCCTCAGGGCTTGGTTCTGGAACAGGGTTGAGTAAGGCAGGGGGTCGTGGGATCCCAAGTCCCAGTCCTGTCAATCAGACAGACAGAGAGAAAGAGAAAGAGAGAGCCAAAGCCAAAGCTGTAGTATCTGACTCTGAGTGTGGAGGTGGATCTATGAAGGGTAGTCCTGCTCAGACCCCCTCGGAGAACGGAGGGAAGTTACAGGGGCTGAGACCTCCCAGCAGTGGCAAGAGTGTAGATCTGCCCTCACCCAACACACACAGGTACCAAAGTTCATATACTACAATATAAAATATGTAAAATTTACATGCAATAATTTCTCAACCAATGCACACACTTTCATATACAAAATAAAGTATGAATATGCATTTTCTTCAAGATTGTCTTGTACTGTCTTTAGATTATCTGGGGTGCGCAGCCTGGCAAAGCCTCCATCCATGGCCCAGCTTGACAAGCTGAACTCCAACAACCTGGAGTTGGGGGTACAGGACTCGCTGCCTCCGAAGATTCCCCCCTACTCTAAGGTCCAGGACTTGGCTAGCTCAGCAGGCAGCTCCCCTAGCCCCTGCCTGACCCCCAGCCCTGCCCCATTACTCAATGTGAACTCTTCGGCCTGCTTCTCGAGCTCTGGGATAGGGTTGGGGCACAGGCAGGTCTCTTCACCTGGGGTTGAAGGGAGCGGCGGGAGCACCTCTCCCCTACTCTACCCTCGTCTGTCTGGGCTGCATCGGAGCATGGAGTCGTTGCCCCTCCAGATGAGTCTGGCTCCAGAGCCCCAGGAGCAGGAGAAGGATAGGGAAAGGGAGAATTTGGTGAGAGGCTACACCACCATAGAGTCCAGGGACAAAGAGAGACAAGAAGACAGAGGCCCTCCTGCCAGCTGGAGCTCTGGAAGTAAAGTCGCGCTGACTGTCACAGACAGGTGAGTTTTATCTTTAACTTTATCTTTATCTCTTCATCTGTTATCTTTTAACCTTGCATATATTTTAAACCCAATCACATCACGCAGGTATACATGCAAAGCAGACATTTTTCGTCATCCATGTTTCATTACTACTGCCATGTAGCTCCATCTACTGGTTAGCTGAGGAACTTCACCAACATCATTCATTGTTGAGAGAAGGCAGGAGTGGTCAGGGAGAGGCTTTGATATAATTTGCTTTTTTTCTATGCTACAATCAGACATTCTCTTCCTCTTATTGAGTGGGCATGTGGAAAGGTGATTTAGTTGGCATCTGATGACAAAATGCCGCGCATACTGAAAAAGGTATGGAGTTTTTTTGACAGCTGTGGGATCTATGAAGAGCAAGAAACAAAACCTATTCGCACCTACCAAGACGAGAAAAGAGTAATCTACAAAAAATGAAAACATGGATTGGTGTAGAGATGTCTCCGGTCTTGTTAAGATGAAAATAGCACAAATAATCATATATTATATATCAGAATATATTTAAGAACATTATTTTAGAGGTAGACCCAATCTGTCTGGACGTACTGCAAACTACTTTGTGGTACATTTGTTGCATATTATTGGTTTAATGAGAAGGCTAAAAAATCAGATTAACATTACGAACTCAAACAACAAGAAAATGCAACCATTTGGATGCACACCCATCCATGTACACACACATAAACACACACACACACACACACACATTCTGAGGGGTTGCTAAGCTGTTATTACTACAGACCTATTATCAGTGTTGCACTGGCCCCACTGACTGAAGTCATAATCACTGGTTGACACCAGCTGCCTGCCAGTCGTTCTCTGCTTCTTTGTGCCTACTGCCTGTTCTTGAGAGTTTAATAACTCCCCGCAACAGCGGTTAAATAATGACATTGTTTAATCTCCACAGTTCTCAGAGAGACAGAAACACACTGCCAAAGAAAGGTTTAAGGTAAGTTGACACACATACAGCTACACACTTCATGCACACACTTATACAAAACGACTGTCAGCCGGTGATTGTTTGATGCCATTTGGGCACAGTCCTTCAATTGCCCACATACAGAGATCCCATTGATAAGATCTGTTCTGAATCACAGACAGCGCTAATCCTGCCCACGGGGCTATTAGACAACATTCCTTTCACTTGTATTCCAAAACCGTGCCTTAATCCTCTCAAAATTGTATTTCATTTAAGTCATACTGGCAACATTTTCTGCGTCTTTCCTCTAAGATATCGGTACTGTATATGTAATGCAGAATTTCACTGGACATCTTCTGAGTGATGTACAGTATATAGTGACATGCAAAGGTCTAAGGTGGGGCTGAGCGTTAAATTTGTGTTATTTTTGTTTATCTTTATTCTTTATAATAACATTCTCATATTGAGAGATCAGCATTCAGAGTAGGAATGCAGCTAAGGTTTTTCATTATCAATCTGCTAATTATTTTCTCAATTAGACGTCTGATATATTAAGTGTCAGAAAATAGTGAAAAATGGCCATTATAATTTCCAAGGTGACATCTTCAGATTTCATGCTTTGTCTGACCAATGGTTCAAAACCCAAAGATATTCAGCTTCCTACTGTATAAAACTGATGAAAGCAGTAAAGCCTCACAATTGAAATGCTGGAACAAGCAAATGTTTGGCATTTTTGCTTGAAAAAGGACTAAAATGGATTGGATCAGTTATCAAAATAGCTGAAGATTCATTTTCTGTTGACTGACTAACTGATCAATTGACTAATTGTTGCGGTTGTACTTCACAGTTATGGTTCTAAATGTATAACAAGTGAATTTTTACAAGTTTTCAAAATTTGCAGGAGTTTTATGAAGAAACTTTAGTGCATATGACTTGAAAAGAAATTGTATGTTTTTGAAGGATTTTTCTTCTTTCTTTTGACTTTGGCTTTATTTTCTCTGTTCTCTTTCCAATAGCTTTAAACATGATGTTCCTAAATGTCCACAAAGATTGCACAGCATTGTGCATGAACTTTAATGCACGACAACACGTCTACAATGACTGACAGTTTCTTTATTTGCGATTGGTACACTAACTTTCACCACAACATAACTGACTTTGTCCTCTGTCTGTGTAGTTTCAGTGGTGCCGCACAGGTTGAGGAGGAAGGGAAGGAGAAAGGAGAGAGGAGACACTCTCATACTATTCTCAGTATGACCGACTCGCTCACTCTTCCATTGCTGTCCTCACCCACCTCCCTGCCCCGCACCTCTAAGACTAGTATGGGTGAGTATATACGTGTACACACACTAAAGTATACTGACTAGAATTGTGCTACACTAATTATGCATTTGATTAATTTCATGTATATCATTGGTAACTGTCTTTGCTCCGACTCCTCTGGTTTCTTACTAGTACCCAGCCCTGTTGGTGGACCTCCGAGGATGACTCGATCCAACAGTATCCCAACGCACGATGCCTCTTTAGAGCTGTACGGTGCGTCTCCACTGGGCAGCACACTGTCGCTGGCTGAGCGTCCCCGCAGCATGGGAATGGTTCGCTCCGGATCCTTCAGGGACAAGGAGCCCGATGAGGGTGAGTCCACTGAATTATTTGCTATCTGTTATATAATGTCCTGTTCGGCGTTGTTGTGCAACTCTGTTTCTAAATCAGCTTCTAATTGGTTTATTGTGTTGCTCTTAATTTTCCATTTTCAGTTCATGGGTCTGTACTCTCCCTGGCATCCAACGCCTCATCAAGCTACTCCTCGGTGAGTGTCGGCAGCATGCAGACTAAGGTAGATACAGTTCAGTATGTGGTACAGTGTGGGGTGTATTTCTGTATCTGTTTGTGTGGATGTTTGTTTGTTTGTTCGCGTTTCACACTTTGAACAGTACCGCTAGACACAAGACTTTCTCCCTTGGTATGCCCTGCACCTTATTAGTCTCCTCTCCTCTCCTCTCCTCTCCTCTCTTCTCCCGCTGTGTCTTATCTAACGTCTTGACTTCTATTCCCCCTGCTTCCAAAGGCTGAGGAAAGGATTCAGGGAGAGGTAAGTGTTTTCTTGCCTGTGCTTTCTTCCCCTCTGTCTCATCAACGTCTTTCCTTTCATCCATCACTCTCATCCCTGGTGTCTGTGGGAGAACAAGTCTGTCATTCATTTCCTGAACACCATCCACACTAGTTACTCATGTAATGTCAGCCATTGCCAGCTTTAGTAATCCTGGTTATTTTAAAATACAACATTATCTGTTTTTCCTCACAGCAAATCCGCAAGCTAAGGAGAGAGCTGGAATCGTCCCAGGAGAAGGTGTCTAATCTGACCACACAGCTGTCAGCAAACGTACGTGCTGTTTGTCTGCTAACCTCATTAATTAACGTGACAGTGCCCTCTTGCATAAAGTGCCTTAATAGCATATTTTTCTTAGAAGTTTTCTTGAGATTTCATTAGAAAAATAATTTTCAGATTTACCAATTTAACTAAATGTCTTTAGGAAATATTCCTAAATAAATAACTTTTTGAGTGCATTTCAACTCTTGAAGACAATTTTCCGTTCCCTAGCAATAAAAATAAGGGAAAATATCATTTCAGGTTTTCATTTTTTTTAATCAAAAAAATCATATAAAACAAAAGACAGCCGGGGACTGTCAACCATATAACAAAAGCAAGAATGTCTTAAAACAGCTAATTCCACCAATGCTTAGATAAGAAAACAATGATCTGATAAGAAATCAAAAGGAGAAAAACCCTGCTCTGTGCAACCAGATACTAATCTATTTGAGTGACATCTCATGTCATCTTTTAGGCTACACCTTTTAACTTGAGGCAGCTAAAGAATTAGTAGCAGCCCCTCCCACTAGTTTTACACCCCAGTACTTGTCGCTCATCTTGATGAACTGTCCACCTCAATGACGTGTGCCCTGAGGCTGAGGTAACAGATACTCATAAAGACACCATCAGTGTTGAACAAGGAATAGCAGGTAAAGAAGTAGCAATGTCAAGGTGCCTTTAGCTTTGTTGTTCTTTTGTTTTTTACGGTTTCATTCATTTGTTTTTGTTTTTTTCTATGATTAGAAGAATTTTAGGTAAACAGGTTTTTCTGTGCATCACAGGGTCACAGACTGACAGTTTGTTTTAATGTAAAACAAAAACAAGAATTGCATGGTACATCTGATACAGATGGTATCAGATTAGGTTAGTGTACCAGTTTATTCCTGCTGTGGTTATGCTCGTGATTTTTTTTCTGCAGGTTCAGACCTTAACCATTTGCCTTTCACTATTATATCCATTTATCCAAACCTTACGCTTCCCTTATTCATAAACTCTCTCACACAAGGCAAGGAATTTACCCTTCATACAAAACAGCAAAGAGACACAGAGAGAGAGAGATTAAATATCCAAGCTGTGGTATGTCAATCATAGATCATTTCTGTGCAGTCTCAGCACACTTCTTATCCATGCGGGGCCTGAATAATGCTAACCTCCTCCTGAACCCCTCCCCAAGCCACTTAGCTTAGCTATACACACACACACGCGCGCACACACACACAAATGCACACAGGTGCCTCACCCTTTCTAACCACTCCACAAGGTTGTTTCTGAATGACCACCCTGTCAGCGTTTTCAATGGTCCAAGCGCATGAATACAGCACAAGCATTATGCATGAATTCATGCAGTACACATCCATCAAGTGATTGTGTGTGTTTGTGTGTGTGTGTGTGTGTGTGTGTGTGTGTGTGTGTGTGTGTGTGTGTGTGTGTGTGTGTGTGTGTGTGTGTGTGTGTGTGTGTGTGTTTCTTCCCCAGGGATTTTTTTTTCATACTGTTCGACGTTATTATGCAAGGGAAGTGAATAGGCAAAACAGATGCACAGATCACAACATAATTGGATTAATGACTGGGCTGTATCCATTTTTTTAATGTATTAATATGTTCTATAAAGGAGGATAGGAAGTAAATTTCCTTTCCTCCTCTGAGCTAAAGTGGATGTGTGAGAGAGAGATTACAAAGGAGGTGAATTATCCACAAAAGACATCCTGTTCAGCCTTTGTGTGTTATTCAGCTTTTTAGCACCTCGTGTACAAGAAATAAGAGGCAAAGAAAATGAAAAAACTGTTCCTGAATGGGCATGAAGTTTTTAGTTAGTCTCCCTGTGCTTCCTGATTTTCTTTTAGATATCAATAATGATTAAAAAAAAAGTATCAGATTTATATCCTGGTAATTTCCTTATATACAACTACATAGAAAAATATTTTTTGTGAAAAAAAATGAAATCTCTCCTTGTGTTTTTGCTCTTCAGTTTATGTTTCTTCTTTTCCAAACAGGCAAATCTGGTGGCTGCCTTTGAGCAAAGTTTGGCATTGATGACAACCCGGCTTCAGAGTCTGTCAGTAAGCCACGAGCAGAAGGTAACATCACGCATCACATCCACACTTTCAAATACACACGCACCTGGTGTTCTAACTGCATTACATCGTTGTGCCCGTCTCAAGAGGAGACAGCGTTTATGCAAACACGGAGCGAGGTGACTCTGATCACAGCCTGCAGTGAGGAGCTAAATGTAGGTGAGAGGCCCAGGCTGCAGTTCCACAGGGAGAGTCTATGTGAGAAGAGGACAGCGGATCAATGAAAAAAAAAAAAACCTTCACTTTAGGCTGAACGATAAGCTCAAAGTGCAAACAGTTTGCACGCGCACTCACGGCAAACATCGCATTCCTGCATTCTTCTGCCTTTGTATCGGTTTAGGTGTGAATAAACTGATCAGTGCCTGAGGCGGTGTTCGGTGTGTGTTTGTGTGAGTGTGTGTCTAAAAGTGAAGAGTCGCTCTCAGTGCTTCATGCTTTGCTGCTCCCACTGAAAGCCCTGTCTAGACCGCCCCAGAAAAAGTCTTTGTTGTTTGTGCCAGCGCACTGACCTGTGCAGCTCAGCCTGGAGCACAGGCTCTTTAACCTTGAGGAGATGGGCCGGGTGGCTCCATTTATAATGGAGTGGGATCAACTTTAGCACACAATAAGCAGCACAGAGGGGCTCTGCTGTTCTGGACACTGTTAAAACCACGAGGGAGATCAAGCCCACCAAGTGTATGACTTCATATTGTGGGTCTAAGTTGCAATGCTTGACAAAAACATCAGGAAATACTACTCCTCCCTAAAAAAATATTTACATCGGTGTTTATTTTACATATTATCATGCAGTCTAACCAATTATTATTTTCACATACATCATTATACCTGTACTATTTCTAGTTAAATGCTACATTGCCATGGTACGAGATTATTTACAAAATTTATTACAGGAATGTGCAAAAATATTAAGGATTTTGAATATATATAAACGTAAAAAAAAGTTTGAATTTGACCATGAGTGAACAGAAAACACAACAACTTTTTGATGATGAAAAGCTTAAGCTAGTCTGCTTCTGTAAAATTTAATTCTCTTACACTGCTCTGAGTTTTAAAAACAGGTACAAACTGATCTGTCCCAAACCAACCCTCTGACATTTTTGACTTTAATGTGTTTGCAGGACTCAGAGCTGATGGAGCTGCGGGAGACCATCGAGGCTCTGAAGGCCAGGAATGAAGAGGCCCACGCTGTCATACAAGGAGCTTTAAACACTCCAGATAACATGAAAGGTTCGGAGAGTAAACAGCAGATGCTGTTTTTCTGTCTCTCTGCACATCTGCCTGTGTTTTGATGTTGACATATCCTGTTTTCCAGACCTGCGAATTCGACGTCAGAACTCATGTGAGAGCATCTCAAGTCTTAACAGCCTGACCAGTATGTCGAGTGTTGGCAGCTTGAAGGACCAAGATGCCAAGAAGAAGAAGAAAAAGAGCTGGGTGAGAATGAATGCACTGTGAAGCCGGGTGTTTGCCTGTGTTCAGTCTGTTCTCCTTAATGATAATGTATAAAGCAGCATGGAAAATGAAGTATGACCAGTCTTACCCTCCTCTGTGTTGTGTTATTTTGCTGTTTTAGGTCTTTGAGGTGAGTGCAGTCATTGTGTCCCTATAAAAGCCTCTATAAGTTTCTGTCATAGAGCATGATGGGTCATCTAAAACTGCAACACAATCCTCAAGTACTCTCCATCTCTGCTGATTCACCGCCTAGCCCACTGATTGGCTGCCTGTTCTGTGACTATTTAATTTGAATGGCTGGCTGTAATTCAGTTAGAGTGGCAATCAGCAGACATGATGTTCCATTTAAAGTGAAGTTGTCAGCTTAATCATCAAAGTTTATTAAATGCAGTTTTCAATTATATTTTCCCTCATTTACACCATGCTTTACTGTGTATTTTATCCCTCAGCAAAAATATGTGCGGGCAGTATTGTGACCAACACCCAGCTTCACCACATAACCTTTTCTCACCCAGTAGTTGGGTTCTAAATCTGCAAAAACATGCACTTACTGTAACTGTGACCTGTTTTTCAGAAAATGACTGAAAGCTTAAAGGAATAGTTTGTCATTTTGGGAAGTACGCTTGTTCGTTTTTCTTGCTGAAAGTTGATACCATTCTGATATCTTTCCATTACATATGAAGTTACCACCAGCAGGCGGTTAGCTTAGTTTAGCTTAGCATAAAGATCGGGATCAGGGGAAACAGCTATCCTGGTTCTGTCCAAGGTAACAAAATCTGCACAGCTAAAGCTCAATAATTAACATGTTATATCTTGTTTGTTTAATTCGCACAAAAATCGACCTGTAATAAGAACAGGTTGTGGTTTTCCAGGAGTTACGTGTGGTTAAAAAATGACAAACTATTCCTGTAATGTTTAGCATGTGTCAAATTAACAATCCTAACACTCCTTTCTTTATCCTCTTAGTAATAAATAGAGTCAACCACTGAATATTATTTCAATAGTCTGCTCGTCTCGCCTTCCTCCTCCCTGCTCCTCTGTTTCTTTGTAGCTGAGGAGCTCCTTCAACAAGGCATTCAGCATTAAGAAAGGCTCCAAAGCCTACTCAGACATTGAGGAAATCGCCACCCCCGACTCCTCTGCTCCCAATTCCCCAAAGATGCTTCATGAGGGGGGAGAAGGAGGAGAGATTCAGCCTTCATCCCTCAAAACCTCAGCTTCCGCCACCTCCTCTGTGTAAGTACCTAAACACTTTACTCCAGCTCTTAGCTCATCAGTGAGACAGCCAGTTTTGCCTTCATGGGTGTCTGGCCCTGATGAGTGCATCCTGTCGCCTCCAGGATCATGGAGACTACAGAAGAAGGGGACAACGAGGAAACAGCAGTATCAGAGCTACGCTCAGAACTCTGGGTGAAAGAGAGGGAACTGACAGACATCCGACTGGAGGCCTTAAACTCCGCTCATCAGCTGGAGCAGCTCAGAGAAGCCATGAACAACATGCAGGTTTGTTTTGCCCGTATGTGCATGTTTGTTCATTAAAGTACATACTGAAAGTATATGTAGGAGTGATGTTGCATTTGTGTGTTAATATAACTTCAAGTATTTCCCTGCCCATGTTCTAGTCAACTGTGGAGAACTTGAAGGCGGAGAATGACCATTTGAAAACAGGAAGTCAGCCCAGTCTCGGAGGCCCTGGTCCCACCTCCTCCACCTCCCAGCCTTCAGGCCTCGCCTCTCTTCTGGGGTCCTCACTGAGGCAGCCGATGAGCATGTCCCTAACCAAGTCCTTCAGCCTCAGTCTGAATGATTGTAAAGACCCAGGTGAGAGACAAACAGAACCGTCTCCAATATTTAGCTATGAAAAAGTTACATTTCATTCATTCCTTGTTTCCTCTTCTCTTTCAGACGTGTCTCCAGTTGACATGCTAAGTGTGTCCTCGCCAAGGGATGAGGTGTGCGCACGAGTACTGGTTCGCATTGGAGATCAGCCAGAGGTAAAGATAGAACACCATTAATGGCTACAATATCCAGTAAAGTCAACGGCTTTAAATTGAAGCACTTGAAAATTGTGGACTCTCTCTTTCCCTCGCTGTGTCTCTGTAGGACAGTAAACAGCAGGAGTATTACTTGGGCTCAGTGCTGGTCACTGCGAGGACTGACTGGGCCTGTCTCGACTCTATTATAGCAAAGACCTTCAGAGTAAGTCAATAATCGTCCTCTTTCACTGTGTAGACATTAGTGGTTCTAACAAATAGTGTAGCTATGACTTGATAGATCAAGCTTCATATGTTTTAACTGTGGTCATTTGATTTATTTTTCTCTTTTGTTCAGGACTACCTAACTCAAGTGGACCCGACAGCCAGCCTGGGTTTGTCCTGTGATTCGCTGAACACATACCAGCTGACCCAGGGAGGGCAGAGGGTGATAGGAGGGGACAAACCTCAGGCCTCACCTTATCGTTGTCTCAGCAGTGGTTCAGCTCGAATATATGTCACGCTGAAAGGTTAATGAGTGTCCTCGACTGATAATAGAAACCATACTCGTAGTTTTGCTTAAAATTGTCTCTAATTCGCAATTATTGGCAAACATTTTGATTTGGTTTATTTACTAGCTTCTAAGCAGCCACTTGTTTAAGTTAATATCACTATGCTATAAAAATCATCTTTGAGACATTATGTTTTTGTCAAAATTTGGGTATCATCTTCTGGTAATGCAGCTGCATGCAGGTGTGATTTAAGATGATCTGACATCCTGGAGAGTCAGCTGTTGCAATGAATTACATGTGAGCCACATTATCAGAAAATTAACAAAGAAGACAAACAATTAAGCAAACAGGGACATTGTGAAAATGACTGTATGGATTTAGTTATGTTTTCCACTAAAAACGTTCCCTTTTGCGAAACCCTTTTTTTCAGAGTAGTCTCTGCTCACCACTGCATTGCCTTGAGATGAAAACTAAAGTTAAAGTTTTTGTCAAGGAAACAGAATGTTAATTTAAACTATTATGTCCCTCAAGCACATTTCAAGTTGATCTTCAAACCATATTGAAATAAGAGTAAACCGATGGTTGCCTAGATGGTGAGAAATCAAATTAAGGATCTTTTGGAGAATGGACAAAGGGAAATTAAGTAAAATATATGCCTAATCTGCATAAAATATGCAAAACCACTGGCTTGTTTCTTTAATTATACATTGTATCCTGTTGAACACATTTTAAAGTACTAAAAAAATCCCCTTGCTTGTCCTCTCTCTAGGTCTTAGAGAAAAATGTGTTGACTCGTTGGTGTTTGAGACTCTGATTCCTAAGCCCATGGTGCTGCACTACATCAGCCTGCTGCTGAAGCACAGGCGTCTGGTTCTGTCTGGGCCCAGTGGGACAGGAAAGACCTACCTAGCTCAGCGTCTGGCCCATTACCTCCTGCAGCGCAGCTGGACCGACTCTTCTGAGGCCGACCATGAGTCCTGTCTCCTGGGGCGCAGCGCTGCTGTCACCTTCAACATGCACCGTCAGTCACAGAAGGTAAGATGTTACTCAGGGGTCTTTTTCTTTTCATTCATAAGTCTGAATACGGATTCATGAAAATTATATTTTCACCTTTCTTTTCTGTTATAGGACCTGCAGTTGTATCTGTCCAACCTAGCGAATCAGATTGACAGAGACAGTGGAGGAGAGCTGCCACTGGTTGTTATCATAGATGACATTAGTGATTCAGCAGCCATCACTGAACTTGTTAATGGAGCGCTCACCTGCAAGTATCACAAATGGTTAGTCAATTCAAACAGTTACAGTATTTCACTGAGGAGTTAAAATAATATTTGGTTCATGAAAGTAAATAATTTCCTCTGCTGATGTTTCTTTCAGTCCTTACATCGTTGGAACGACCAATCAGCCACTGAAGATGACGTCTAACCACGGACTGCACCTCAGCTTCAGGTGAGCACAAAGCCAAAAAATGTTTACAATGCCTTCTCTGACTTTAAAATAATATTAAATGCAAAATGACGCTAACAGAAAGTAACACACACTTGCACATGATCACAGGATGGTGACGTTCTCCAACAATGTGGAACCAGCAAACGGGTTCCTGCTGAGGTACCTACACCGTAAAGCTGTGGAGGCCTACCAGGAGGAAGAGCAGGACCCAGCACGCCAGCAAGCTCTCCTCCACGTACTCGACTGGGTCCCACAGCTCTGGTACCACCTCCACACTTTTCTGGAGAAACACAGCACTTCAGACTTCCTTATAGGTGAGATACAGTGGACATAGGCTCAGTTAAGGTAGAAAACAGGGAACAGGGGAGGTGGTTGGATCTGTAACAGTGAGGAATAACTCAGGAAAGCAGTTAAAGGGAATTTTTTCCTCCCCCAGGTCCTTGCTTCTTCCTGTCGTGCCCAGTATCAGTGGCAGAGTTCAGGCAGTGGTTTATTGACCTGTGGAACCACTCCATCATACCCTACCTGCAAGAGGGAGCCAAAGACGGCATCAAGGTGAACAGAGACACAGACTTCCTCCAAAATGTAACATTAGTGGTAACAACAAGAAGTCAGCTCCACATGTTGTTTTACATTTCCATCTGTTCCCTCAGGTTCATGGGCAGAAGGCAGTATGGGAGGATCCAGTGGAGTGGGTGAGAGGCACCCTCCCTTGGCCCAATGCACAGCAAGACCAATCCAGACTCTTTCACCTACCTCCCCCCAGCATAGGTGCACCCAGTGAGGAGAAGAAACCCCCCAAAGATACACCTCCACCCAGCACACTGGAGTCAGACCCACTGGTGAGTTTCTCTTGAGATGAGGGGACTAGTTAAGGGCAGATGTCAGCTAATCAGTCAATCAGCAGAAAATTCATTAAGAAATTATTTTGATAATACACTAAGAGGATTATAGGCGCTAAACAGTCAAATTAAGTTCTTATTTACTAAAAGACTGCACAGTTTTGCACAGGTTAAATGAAAGAAAAGCAGCACCACTGAAAATTGCATGTTTGGGCTCGTGCAGTATGTATTTTAAGGTGTTCCTTTTCATTGGAAAAAAATACGGGAAGAGGGAACTGAAGTTCATATTAATAGCATTTGTAACAAAGCAATGACCACTTTAGCTGAGGAAATTGTTTCTCAAGTTTCTTTGAAACATCTGAGAAAAGCCAGTGTAAAATCTGCAGCACTTTGTTAAGGGACACACACAGAGGATGAGAGACTATAGCCAGGTCAAAACAGTGAACGAGAGAAAAACACAAATTAAAAGCTGCAGTGTAGAGTTCCTTTACTGGAGCTCCGCTTGGCACCAAATAACAAGACAAAAGAGCAGCAATTCAAAAACCTTATTTTTCACGAGACTTTACCTTCATGTCTTGTGAAAAAGACAGCCAGTAACTACTACTACTTGTTAAGTAAGCTGTGATATTATTTTCTACATTTTTAAAAAGTTCAATCTCCCACATCTCCCATTTTGCTGAGCTGATGACATTGAGCTATTTAACTGGTATTTCCTCACTTGTAGCCTTTTCTTGTGCGGGCAGTATTGTGACCAACACCCAGCTTCACCACATAACCTTTTCTCACCCAGTAGTTGGGTTCTAAATCTGCAAAAACATGCACTTACTGTATCTGTGACCTGTTTTTCAGAAAATGACTGAAAGCTTAAAGGAATAGTTTGTCATTTTGGGAAGTAGGCTTGTTCGTTTTCTTACTGAAAGTTGATACCATTCTGATATCTGTCTATTAAATATGAAGTCACCACCAGTAGGCGGTTAGCTTAGTTTAGCTTAGCATAAAGACCGGGAACAGTGGAAACAGCTATCCCGGTTCTGTCCAAGGTAACAAAATCTGCACCTCTAAAGCTCAATAATTAACATGTTATATCTTGTTGATACCGAAAGTTGATACCATTCTGATATCTGTCTATTAAATATGAAGTTCCCACAGCAGATGTTTATCTTTGGCAAAAATCAAGCAAAAATGCCAAATTAAGGCTGGTACACGTCCCTCAAATATGAGGATTTATCTCTTATTTCTGTTTTATATCCGATTTAAATTTCTATTTGTGTTTTATGGGACCAATGCTTAGGCAATACAACCCATTTGAAGATGTGCCGGTGAGCTCTAGAAAATAATGATGGGCAGATTTCACTATTTTCTGACATGTCAAAAGCCAACAGACTATCTCAATAATCATAGAAACATTTGACAGGTTAATGGATTTCATCTGTGCCAAGCTAAATCTAACCCTGGAAAACAAAACATGTCTGTTAATCTGCAGTTTGACTCACTCTGCCTCTCTGTCTCCTCCAGATGGCCATGCTGCTGAAGCTCCAGGAGTCGGCCAACTACATAGAGTCTCCAGAGCGAGAAGGCAGTCTTGATCCCACTCTGCTGGCTACACTCTGAGGACAACATACGACTGTCAGTCAAGCTATGGAACTATGGACTCTTTATTACGGCTGACACAGCGAGTGCAGTCGCAATGAGACTTTAAAGACTCAGTAATGAACTTTACTGTGTGCTCAGTGAGCAGTTACAAAGCTAAATGTAAAGGATCTACAGAGAGAGTGATTATGGATGAAGGGTTTGCTCTGCCCTGCTACCACAACATTGGAAGGACAGTTAAACTGCTTTCATAGGAAGCTGTGATGATCTTGTCAGGGAAAGATATTGATTTGTCTCTTCTCTGCCCCCAGTTTGTCCCAGATGGTTTGTTGTTGAATCTGCAAATGCATGATAACCGGAATAGTATGATGCAAAATATTACCTATAATCCTACCGATCAAGACCCATTTGTTCTATTTTGTTTTGTGTGTGTTTGACTGCCACAAATTTCAGTACAACTATTGGTGCTTACTGGTTTTCTATGAAGGCACGTGTGTCATTTCAGAAAGAAATTCAACTCAGAGGTAAAAGACTCTGATTTTCCCCAAAAGTAGGACCATCACTGGACAACAGCCAAAAATGCACTTTATTTTCTACATGTGGTAATTGGATTTAAGGAGGCTGTGTCAGTGATTGTGTATCAAATGGGGGACTATCAGTTTGGCCAAATCATGCAGTTCATTAGTAATTCCTCTAGATAGCGGCATCTACCAATTTCTGCCTCAGTGCCCTCCTGGTGTGCTTTTTGTCTTATCAAAGGTGCTCGGTAGAAGATAACACACGCTCGATAACACAACTATGAAAATGGCCTTGAATGTTTTTGTCTCTCCAAGTTCAGCCATTGTGTCGTTCATGGATCAAATACGAGAACCGAGAAGCTGTAAGAGTAACATGCATGGGTGAATAATGAATTGAAAAAATGAAGCAGTCTGTGTAGAAAATGTCATTGTCAGTGATTTGCTCCAGTAATATACTGATCATAACAACAGACATTGACCCTATACTCAAAATAATGCATTGTAAAGACACAGAGAAAAAAAAAGAAACGACAAAAACTGCTTGTTTATCTAGTGTGCCAAAACGGCCTACCATTTCTGACTATGCTTGCTTCTATTCTGTATTTAGATATCCATTTTAAAACACAAACTTCTCTTGTGATAGATGAGGATACAGCTTTGAAAATCTTGATTTTTTTAGGATTTTATACTGAGTCATCTTCAATGAGCCTCTGTATACAGTAATTATCATCTAGTACGTATGTATACCAAGCATGCCATTATCGACAGCAGCAGACAGCGTAGAGGCAAAGTTCCACCATCGCTGTTTCGATCATTTCTCATTCATTATCCCCTCGGGAGAAGTGGAGGACAAAAAAAAAAAAAACTCCCATCAAGTGATAAGAAAATGTACAAAAAAACATTTCCTTCCTCATTAATATCGTTTT